>NC_048920.1:3713455-3908939 GCF_011077185.1 Oxyura jamaicensis
CCGCCCCGCTCCGCTCCGCCCCGCGCCGCGCAGGCGCCGGGGGAGCCGCGGGCCGCCGGGCCCCGCCGCGCGTGGGGACGCGCACGTCCGCTGCAGGCTGCGGGGGGCCTCCCCCGGGGGGTGGCGGGTTCGCGTCCGGGTGCTGGCGGGCTTGCGGGACTAGGAGCGGAGGGGTGTGGAGGGGCTGGGCGGGCTGCTGCTGCTGCTGCTGCTGCTGCTGCTGCTGCTGCTGCTGCTGCTCCTGCTCCTGCTCCTGCTGCTCTGAGGGGGGAGGCTCGCCCGGGAGGTGAGTGTGGAGAAAGCAAATTGCCTTGGGTGAAACGAGGAGAGAAATGAAGGGAAACGGGTGTGATGCTGAGAGAGAAAAGTGCACCACAGCACCTCCCCGAGAGGCTGGGGAAGAGTGCGAAGAAAGGCCACGCAGTCCCGTGCCTTCGCTGTACCTGGGCAGGTCCCTTCCCACTAGAGAAAGGGCCCTACACAGGCAGTGCCCTGCAGCCCCTCTGGTCAAGGTTCTGTAAGGACTCCAGCCATGCCCTCAGTGGGACAAGACCTCAGGGGTCACCCAGAGCAGGGTGCCCAGGACCATGTCCAGGTGGTTTTGGAGATCTCCAAGGAGGGAGACTCCATAGCCTTTCTGGGCAGCCTGTGCCAGTGCTCCATCACCACACAGCACGGCAGTGCTTGCTGGTGTTCAGACAGAGCCTCCTGTGTCCCAGTTTGTGCCTGTGGCCTCTTGTCCTGGCACTGGCCACCACTGACGAGTCTGGCTACATCCCCTTTGCACCTTCCCTTCAGACTTTTATATACATTGGTAAGACCCCTCTCCTCCTCCCCAAGCCTCCCCTTCTCCACCCTAAACAGTCCCAGCTCTGAGCCTTTCGTCACAGAAGTACTGCAGTCCCTTCGTCACCTTTGTGGCCCTTTGTCGGACTCTCTCCAATAGCTCCATCTCTTGTACTGAAGAGCACAGCACTGGGCACAGTGCTCCACGTGTGGCCTCACCAGAGCAGAGTTGAGTGGAAGGACCACCTCCCTTGACCCGCTGGCAATGCTCCTTGTAACACAGCCCAGAATACCTTTAGCCTTTGCCACAAGGTCACATTCCTTGCCCATGCTCAACTTGGTGTCTGCCAGGACCATCAGGTCCTTTTCTGCCAACTGCTTTACAAGCTGGTTGGCCTCCAAAACGTACTGGTTGTCATATTGTACTGGTGTGTCATTTATGTTGCACATAAAGATGTGTAATGCCTAATACTAAAAGTAACATTCCTAACTGTCATGGTTCTGAGGAAAAATATTAGAAAAAAAATAATTGAAAAGCATCGTGGAAAAATTTCCCTTTATTTTTCAAATATGCAATCTTTATTAACACTGAAACTCACAGCATGAAGAGAAAGGCCTTGGAAATTAACATAGTCAAACTGCCAGAATGCTACAAACACACTATATAGCAGTGATTTCCAGTTATTTCTTTCATCCTTGGGTATAGCAAAAGGACATGATTTCAGGACAGATCGTATGGGCAGATCTGGCTCCTGAGACAGTGTACACATATCACATACTTAATGTGATTCATGGCCTATTATGTGAAAATCCATATTCTTCATCTATTTTCTCTTTTTAAAGTAACTTTGAAGAGACGTGTCCTAATCCAAGAGCTCCTCATGTACGTATGCATTAAGATAACTCCCTATTTCATCCCAAATATTGCCTGTCTGATCATTAGAATAAATTGTTTGCCAAAAGGATAATTTCTGCAACTAGAAGCTGCTACTGCAGTAAAGAAAAGACTGCATAAACTCTCAAATATCTGATAATTTAAAAAGGCAGCTGATAAAATTATTTCATATTTTCAGTTATGCAGTTTTGAAGGCTGAATTAATACAAGGTCAATGTTTGTGTTTGGAAAGAATACAAACACTTTCATATTCTTGGCAGAGCTCTTAAAAGACCGCCTGTTTGCAAGGTTATACACATCAGGGACTGGAGTCCTTGGGATATATGCAGGGAATTCAAAGATGAAGTGGAGAGTTCTCTCCACATGTTGGTAAGTTCTAATTATGTCACCAGCAGGTTCAACTCAAAAGCAGCATGCATTGAGCTCCTTCCTGACAAACCTTGCTTTAGAAGACTCAATACAGGAAAGACATGAAATAGCCTCTGCTGTTTTAAGGATATAATTAGTTATGCAAATCAAGTCAGGCATCAAAATCAAGTATGCAACTTCACAGAGTGAGAGTTTAGTACTTTCTTTCCCCTTTGGATTAGCAAAAAAAAAGTTAACTCTGTGTATATATGTATGTATTTGTGTACACACGCTCTTTTCATATATATATATAAGCCTATATATATATTTATATCTATTATATATATACACCAATATATATATACCTATACACACAAACACACACACACACATATACATAAACAAATTCCTAACAATACTGTCTGGGTATTGTAAACAGATAGACAATCCCAATCATAAACTGGTTAACAACATGGGTAAATACCAGAGCTAAAAAATATCATCCAAATTTCAAAATTCCCTATGATAGACTGGTTTGCATTATTCAAAAATGACTACTTGTTTGTGCTCCGTTAATCTTGTGTGGAAGGTAGGAAATCACAAATGGCCAGGCTCGGAGTGTACTACTTTGTGGGAACAACTGCGTTCATTTTGATGCAATGTGACATGGAGAGCCCCTTTTGTGGTATGTCTGCTAACAGCAACTGAAAACAGGTTAGAGTCCTGCTGATTTTTATTGAAGTATCATTAGGATCCTTTCAGATAGCTTTTGAAAATGATCAAGCTAGAAGGACCCTTTGCAATATCTCTAAACCAGAAAGCACGTGCATATATTATAAAGCCAGAAGGGACCCTTATGATCATCTAGTTTGACTCTAGGTATAACCCAAGCCACAGACTTCCCAGAACTGATTCCTCTTAGAGCTAGAGTCCAATCCATCAATCTTTTCTTCCAATTCATCCATCAGTTTGCCCTTTATATACAGGAAGTCTCTCAGGATTAGAATTCAATGCTTTCTTGAGAAGTTGGACAAATAGTCTGCAAAAAGAAGAAAAGAAGAAAAACTAGATGCAATTCAATATGGACAAATAGAAATTACTATATTTAGGTAAAAATAATCAGCAGCACAAACACAGGCTGGGAAATTACTAGCTACGCAGCAGTTCTGCTTAAAATGATGCATGGATTACCACTGCTATCAGTGCTGTCATGCTGTTGTGAAAAAAAATCAAGCATTTTACTGGATTTTGTAAGCAGGTCTGTTCTTTATGATGGGTTAGACTCATGTCAGCTGAGCCGTGTTAATGGTAAGTTAGTGCTGTCTTAGCCCACTGCAGATACAAGCTAAAGCAGCGTATCTTAAAACTCTTTGATTAAGATCCAGTCTTTGGATACAGCCATCTCATCAAAGTTAGAGTCTAACCTCACTAAGATTTAAGATAAGCTGAACAGACTTGAACTTGCTGTAGGTACGCGTCATGGACAGTTACCTTGATCAGCTGAAGCAGAGCATGCTGTTAAACTACGGGAACTTGAGTCTAAGATCTAAATCTTAACGTACATGAAATAGTCTTTCCTCAGTGCTTAGCACTAATAAATCTTTAGTTGGATTGTTGTGTCATATTTTAGTTACTCCACTTTAAGAAAGATGTGGAAGAGCGAGGAAAAAGTCCAGAGGACAGGAATGTGAATGATTATTACCTGTGAGGGTATACTGAAAGAACTGGGTCTGTTTAGTCTAGAAAGGAGAAGAGCAGACATTACAATACCATTCATACAAGATAAAAATGCTGCAAAGAGGAGGATAATAATCTCTTATCCTACTCACTGGGACAGGACAAGAAATAATGTTCTTGCATCGTAACAAGAGAGATTTATGTCAGAGAAGAAAAAAAAGTGCGTTGAAACACTTAACTTGGAAATCAAAAGAGCTTAACAAGCAGCTTTTGGGATTGTTTTGGATCTAGCTCCTGCTGCCTGGGAGCATACGATGTCCTAGATGACTTCTTGGGGTCTTTTCCAGCTCTATTTTCTATAAGTCCCATAAAAGACAGGAAAAAAATATCCAGTGTATGCTGAAAATCATAGTAACTGCTCTCTATTCCTGGGTATAAGCAGCAAGTAATTATGACCAAGAAGATTTGAGCAGTTGGATTTTGTTGTTTTAACTTCTCAGATATTCTTGAGTGATGCATTCCCGTGAGTGCTATTTACAGTCCTATTCCCAGAATGACTGTCCTGGAAGCTATTCTTATATTTTGAACATTTATAATCCTTTAATTGAATGCGGAGAATAACAAACCCTGCTGTGAACTAAGTGTTCTGGCCTTCTGCTTGAAAGGTTTAGTTTTGCCTCAAAAGTTGGTCTACAATAGTTTATAAAAATTAGAAAGAAACAATTGATAACTTTTCTTGTTTTAGACTTACCAACCTTGATATTGTAGCTACATTTCTAGCTATTATGGGGCAGTTAACATCCATTTATTTGTTTTACAGCTACAGAAACCAAAACACAGATGGAAAATCATCAGTCAGAGTATGTGGACCAGTTTGGTCCCTGAGGTCCTGGACCCACAGGTGTAGCCAGCCTTCCCTCTGGGATACCTGACCTTGGGCACCCAATGGCAGGTAAGAATAAGAGAACAATGTTAACCAGAGCTCCTTCGGGTTCCTTCTGAGTTTGTCAGGCTGTTTTTTTTAGAACTGGGCTTGGATAGGGAAGTGATAATCCAGCCAACTTAAATAGCATAGTTCAGGCGTTAAGAGTGAGAAAACCCAACGTGTAAGATAAGAATAATCTGTCCATGTTATTGTGGCAGGGATGAAGGTGATTAATGCAAACGTACAGGATAGATTTTTTCATCTGTCCCTGCCTCTGAACTGAAAAACTACACATTTGTACAAGGCAAATGTCCATTTGTAGAAGCCAAGGCCCACACTTGATTATCATCTAAGCTTAATACTTGATGAACAAGGGTCTAATTCCCATTTGCCTCCTCCTTCCTTTTAAACAGAATTTTAATTGTCTAGTTGTTATGCACAGGTCAGGTCCCACATGAAAGCCAACACTGAGCTGGGAGATTTTTTACTTGTTCCTGTTACATCCCTGTAACCAAGCAGAACTTAGGAAACATTTATGACAGCTGCAAATATCATCTTTTCTAAGTTCAGCAGCACATTCCACACAATGGCAATTTCTTGAGCCGTGTATATTCTAATGAAGAGTTTATTATCTTCTGCTGTTAACCAGAAGTCTTCCACTATCTCAGTTTAGAAAAAAACCTGGCCATCACCTTTCAGGGACCAAAATACTACTGGGTTATTGAGTTGCTCTTAGTTGCTTTTACTGATGACAGTCTCAGGAGAGAAAGGGTGCATTGCATGCAGGAGGTCAAAATCTATACATCTAAGAATGTTTTAGTTGATGGATAGGAATAATATTTGTGAAGAACAACCAGATACATAACTGTACAACAGCAACTTGCCCCTGCTACCCTAGATCTCTTGTCAGAACAAGTAACCTGCCTCCAGTGATCAGGAAACAGCCTGCTGCCATAGGGTCTGGGGCCAACTACTACTCTGTTGTAAGCAGAGCTACAGTACAATTCTTCTGTGTTACCTGTTTTTATCTGAAAGAGATGCATTTGACTGTTTATTTCAGATTCCCAACTGTATACCAACCCATAAAAATAGAAAACTGTGTTTACCTACAGGATGTAGAACATGGCAGCACACATATATAACCCTGAGATTTCTGAAGGACCAAAAAGAGCCTCAGGATCTGGCTTTGGGCACCTCAAGAAATGTGTTCTAGGAAGTTTTGCTGAGGAGCTGAAGATGGGCAGGTGTGATTGTAGTTGGAAAAGCTGCCTCGAGCAGATGTCTCTGGGGCCTTCTGTCCTGTGGTCCACTTAGAGGTGCCTGTCAGTGTATGGCTAGGGCTTTTGGATGGAAAGGATCATTCTGGGAAGCCAGGGTAGAGGGGTTTAAGAGACAGACTGAGTCTGGAGAAATGAGCAGACTGGTTGATATCCTCAATCAAGTTTAGATAGCTCAGCTGTGCTGGGAAGCTGTTTGCTGCTGTTTCTGGACTTTCAGAAGTAGAACAGTTACAATAGAGTAGCCCCCAAACTGTGGATCCTTTCCATCTTCAAAGATGGGTCTTAGATACTCATTTTCTGGATGTTCACGGAGATGACCTGAAGATTATGGAGCAAGTCCTGCTGGTCCTGTTTACTGATGTGAGACATACAGCCTCTGTTCCTCTGTTCCATGGAAGGGGGGTAGAGCATGGATGAAGCAGGTCCCTAGTTGTTGCTTGGACCTATGAGATGGTCCAGATGTCTTGTAGGCTTATGCCCATGTGTGGAACTGGAACTGAGCTCTATTTGGTAGGAACTGAGAAATTTATCCTGATGAAAACTACCTTTATAAGTTTGGGGCCTGGCATCTTCTACAAGTGCTGAGAAGTGATTGGGCACTGTTTAGAAAAGATAAAGAGCTGTAGAAAGACAGAGACATTTTGAAGCACATTCTTGAGCAATGTGATTGAAGGAAAGGTGCTTCTGAAAGTAGGCAAAGATGACCAAATGAACTGTTTCATTGGAGTTTTATGGTGAGGATTTTTCTGAGTGAAACTGGGGTTGTAGGGAGTCATTCCTGGCATGGAGGCACCGTCCAGCTACTCAGGTGGGCAGACTGGTCATAAGCTTTGCAGTTCCCCTTCTGGTTTCAATAAGAGAACAGATTTCTAAAAAGAAACAAAATTAACTGGTGTTTGGCAGAGCTTTGTAGAGGAGAGAGCTAGTTCAGAGGCTCGATAATAGATCTAATCAATTCTTTAATTGCTGCTTTCACAATCCCTTAGCTGCTGCCATTAATAAAAAGCCAGTATGACCTCTATTTGTACTGCCAGACAGTACAATAAGCCCTGTCCCTGCTGTATGGTGCCACATTTCTTCAGGAGCTGGGCGACATCAATACCTACAGCCAGAAAAGTTGCCAGAGGAGCAAGAAGCCTTCAGGAAGCATTAGCGGTGTTACTGTGCAAACACCAGGACTGTGAGCAAAGAGGACACTGGGTTTATCATAAACACTTGCCAGTAAAGAGTTGAACAGGAGTGCTGGGGCTCTCCAGAGATCTCCGAACGGCCAATGCTACAAGCTTTACATGCTCAGGGGAAACCACTGACCAAATAAAGGCTTTGCTGCTCTGCAGCTGTTTCCTGCAGGAAGGAGACATCATGGCAAAATTCTGGTGCCAGTTCACAGGTGGTGGTGTCACCAACCCACTTTGTCACTTAACTGTGCTCATACTTAAGCTCACAAGTGAGGGAGCTATTAGTCCAGCTCATTCACTGAGTCTTACTTACTCAGGTCAAACTCTTGGATCCCGATAAGAATGACTAAATCAGGCTTTTGTGGAACAAAAGTTTCTTTGCAGTTTAATTTTCTCTTCTTTAATGTCAGTCGGAAAGAGATAGGGGAGAAATAGGATTGGGGAAACTGCATGTGGGAGAGGGAGGAGAAAAGTGTAGATCTTTGAAAGTGGATCTTTCTCTGTTCTCCACTCTGTCCTCCAAGACTTCTTTTTCAAGTCTTGTTTTTTTACAGCATTAATTTGCTCTCTGCTGCCTGATTTCACAGTGCTGTCTCACTCCTGGAGTGCCAGAGGGTGTCGTTCTGTGGGCAGACCAGGTGGGAAGGCTGCTGTTTCTCCTCTATCACAGAATTACCAAGTTCGCAGTCCTGTGCATCCAGCTCATGCCGGGAGAGATGCTCCACAATGCCAGCACCCAGAGAATCCCCCAGGACATTGGTGGTCGTTCTAAGGCGGTCTCTGAAAAATCAGGGAGAAAAATGAAATGCAGCTTCTTAGTATCAGCTAAGGGGATGAAGAATATTTCAAGAAACATGAAGTTTTCTTCAAATGAAACTTTTTCTCTACTTTTTAAGTCACTCTAATAATTGGCACTTCAATATTTACAGATAAATTTCTCCCAGAGAGCTGTCCTTCATTGCTAGCCTGAGCACAGGCTTCACATTCATTCCTGTTCTGTTGCATTCCCAATATCTCAATGTAAAATTTTGGACTTGCCACAAAATCACAGAATCACAAAATCACAGAATAGATGAGGGTGGAAGGGACCTCTGAAAATCACCTAGTCCAACCCCCTTGCTAAGCAGGATCACCTAGAACACGTTGCGCAGGATGGCATCCAGGCAGGTTTTGAATATCTCCAGAGAAGGAGACTCCAAAATCTCTCTGGGCAGCCTGTCCCAGTGCTCTGTCACCCTCACAGTAAAGAAATGCCCCCTCATATTTATTTATCTGTATCCTCTTGTGTTCCAGTTTGTGCCTGTTGCCTCTCGTCCTTTCGCTGGGCACAACTGAAAAGAGACCAGCTCCATCCTCTTGCACCCTCCCCTCAGACAGTTATATACATTAATGAGGTCCCCTCAGTCTTCCCTTTTCCAGGCTAAACAGGCATAGTTCTTCCAGCCTGTTCTCGTACAGCAGGTGCTCCAGTCCTCTAATCATCTTAGCAGCCCTTCTTTGTCCCTCTTGTACTGGGGAGCCCAGAACTGGACACAATACTCCCAGAGGAAATGAGGAAATGGGGAAAATGAGGAAAAACACTGTTGCTGTGGATCCACATAGATGGATTCCTCTCCAAAGGTCTGCTCAAGCCTTTCTGCAGATTTAGATGAGCCTTGCCACATCCATTATAATTCAGTCGTATTTGTCTTATAAATTCAGAAATTCTGATGCAAACCTATCCCAAAGAACAACCCCCCAAAAAACAATAAATCAGATCATGTGTCTGAGAGCATTGTCCAAATGCATTCTTCAATCTAGTTCCTAAGAACACTGCTGGGCAATCACTTCTCCCAAGGTTTGAAAGGGTAGGAAAGCAGAAAAGGAGCAATGTAGCTGGACCCCTCTAAGAGCTCCTCATATTTGTACAGGCCAGTTTCATCCTGCCTGCCTTGTTTGATGCAGAACCAGCATCACTTTGCAGCATGAATTTGCCTATTACTGGCACAACCTGTCCCTATCAGCCTGCAGATTGTTTCTGATAATTATCTTGTTAGATAAACTAAATAAAGGACATTCTGCTTGGTCACCAAGCTGTTCTGAACATGAATTTGGTCACTGAAGTATATGGTGAAGACTCTAGCATGAACAGAGGGCTACTGTGCAAAGGTCTGGTGGATACAGGTGTGTTTCAAGCCTAATGATACAGGTTACTGAGTCTGCTTGTAGCGGAGACACTGGGAATGAAGATGAACTCTGTACACATTGGCAGGGAGCACAGAGAAATGCATGCTGCTGAGCAGAGAACTCACAGAAACCAGTCCACAGCGATGATCAGTGTAATGTCTTCCGTAGGCAGCCCCACTGATGTCAACACTATGACCATAGTCACCAGTCCTGCCTGGGGAATACCTGCGGCTCCGATGCTGGCTGCCGTGGCGGTGATGCTGGAGGGAAGAGGAAAGCACAGCTATCAGCAGAGGGAAGAAAACAGGTAGTTGCATTTGCAGAAGTGTCAGGACGTATCTCAACATATTATCTACAAACCATCTGGGCAATCCTTCTGCTTTGGACACAGAGCAGGATGGTTACACATGGGACATTGACACACCACCCAGGCACCCATCCATCGCAGACTGCACACTGCAGCTCTAAGGGATGGCCCAGACTTGGAAATCCAATAAAGGCTCAAGGGGAGCCTCCAAGATGTGGCACCCAAAGCCATATTAACTTGTACACCTGTAGGCTTCACCTTCCTTTTCCATACTTCTTTAATCTCATTGTAATGTACTGGGTCTGGCTGGGATGTTAACTTTCCCTGCAGCAGCCCATCCAGTGCTGCGCTCTGCACTTGGAGCTAGAACAGCAGTGGTATCACACCAGTGTTGTGTCTGCTGCTGAGAAGTGCTGGCACAGCATCAGGACTCTCTCTGACCCTCCTAGGGAGTGGGCAAAAAGTGAGAAAGAAACATCAGCAGGGCAGCTGACCTAAACCAACCAAAGGGATATTCCATACCATATGATGTCACACTCAGCAATAAAAGGTGGAAAAAGGAAGAAGAGGGGAGGGGTGGGCTCTCATTGCGAAAACGTCTGTCCTCCTCCCGAACACCGGCTACGTGCGTTGAGGCCCTGCTTCAAGGACATGGTCAAGCATCGCTCATTTGTGGGAAGTAGAGAGTAATTTCTTTCCTCTGCACTTCGACATAGCCTTTACTTGTTTTGTTTAGTTATTCCCTTTTCCCTTCCCTCTTCCCCTTTCCTTTTTTTTTCCCTTTAGTTGAATTGTTTAATTAATAATAATATTTCCTTAATAATATATATATATATATTTTTTTTTCCCTCTTTAATTAAATCATCCTTATCTCAACCCGTGAGTTGTTCTTTCCTTTACTTCTTCCCCTCCTCATCTGAGGAGGGGGAATGAGAGAGCAGTTGTGGTGTTCAACTGCCTAGCACAGTAAAACCACCACATGTAATTTCTGAGTAAAGGAGGAACCTGAAAGCACCTCAGATAAGCCAACAAAACTGGAGTCCCTCCTGTAGCCCCATAACTCTTTCAAAAGTCACCTTATTGTGATGATCTGCCCGAAGTCAAGTTCATAGTTGTTGACTTGTGCAATGAAGATGGCTGCAAGGGCCTCATACAGAGCAGTGCCATCCATGTTAATTGTAGCTCCCACAGGCAGAACAAACCTCGTGATGCGCCTGTCCACACCATTGTTTTCTTCCAAACACCTGAAGGTGATGGGCAGAGTCGCTGAGCTGAAAGGAATTTACAAAACAACATGAATTGGGTATATGCTGACTGAGGAAGAGGGACTAAGCCTCTGCCTGGTTTATGACCTTACCCACCTGCTTTTTCACCCTGCCATGTGAGCCAGAGGCCAGATGCTGCTAGGAGAAAGAACAGTCTAAGCAAGGGTTCCTCAGATATGCTGCACGCTGCAGTTGCACGTTCAGACATGACTTTCCTCAGGGGCTGGGCAGGGGCTGTGTGGCCCTGATGCTGGTGAAGCTGGTACAACACCAAAAGAAGGTGATTCTGGGGAATTCTGGGTACATAGGACACAGCCTCAAGACCAAAACTCCTCTTCCAGCTATTAAAAAACTTGAGTCCTTTCTCTTCCCCAACTCAGTGCATAAGACAAGAATGACCCATGTGTGAGAATATATCTTGCAGCAAAAGCAGAGAATTGTTTCTGAAAGAAAACACGAGCAAGAAAAGTGCTGTGTGTTTCAGTGTGAAAATGCATGTGGGAGAGACTCTGTGCTTGCCAGGAAATGAATACGTCAAGAAACACTGCACTTAATAATACAACAGCTACCTACAATCTGTTGTTTGGTTGTGTGAGTCACTGAACATGGGTGTTTATGCCTTCACCTAGGCTTCCTGTGAGTTTAATGCCAGCCGCACACCGTATGTGCGCCTGGAAAAGAGAAATGTGCAAATGTGTGCAAGTACATGTGCATGGGGAATAGTGTTGGAATTCAGGGGTGATTGATTTGTCTCCTGAGCTCAGTATTTCAGTGCTGCAAAAAGAGTCTCCACCATGCTTGGTGAGGAGGACTATGGGTCACACACTGATGGTTAGAGATGGCAACATAATTAGGGATCCTGAGCAGGGGCGTGGGAATCCTTCCACTCTCAAATGAGTTGGCTGGACCAGTGCAAAAAGCTGGTAGCGGCTAGAAATGGAGAGACCTCAGCACTGAGGGCAATGGAAGTGCTGAGAAGCAGCGCCAGAATATCCACACCGTACTTCTCCCCAGGGCTATGTAGCCATCGTACCTTGAGGAGGTGCCCAGGGCTGTGATGAGGGCCTGCAGAAGCCCTGCAATGAATACCCAGGGGTTCCTGTGGGTGACGATAAAGTAGAGCAGCGGCAGGATGCAGAGGGCATGGATGAGGAGTCCAACGATGACAGTGAGCGTGTACATCCCCAGCTGTCCCCCCATCACTGCAAGGTCATCCATCTCCAGGATTTTGCCAGCAATTAAAAACATGATTCCAACTGGGGCATACCTGTGGCAGAAACAAAAGGACAACTCTCAGAACTGACATCCACACTTCATACGTGCTTCAGTGCATGCTTTCTGGACATATCCTCAGTAAGCTGGCACACCAGAAGTGTGCTAGTTAGTGGATGATACTGCTGGTTTCTTTTCTGGCAATGTGAAAAGATCTCAGACTTGTTTGCTGTGCAGTCAAAAAACAGCACTCGATGCTCTCTTGGGGAACTGCTGTGTGCACACAGCACTTGGTGAGTGCTTTCCTCCTCTTTCCAGGTTCCCACATCTCCTCAACACTCCCTGTAGCACTGCTAGTGGAGGTTATACAGAGGAGCCTGCACATTCCCTTCCTTTCCTAAGAGTCTGGGCTGAGGGTGTCCTTTTTACTGAGAGGCACAGAAAGTTATAGAAGTAAAAGGGAAGGAGGGAGCAGAAGCAATATTGTCCTGCATGCTCTGGGATATCAGCCTTGTTATCTTTAGAGGCTCATGTATAGGGAATAGGAACAGACAGAGAATCCATAGGTAGTATAGCTTGGACTGGGCATACCAACATCTGTGAAGGCAGCCGTGGCTTATATGAAACCTCTTTTTGAGGTGCGGTGGTGGTTTTACCTTGCTGGGCAGCTAAACTCCACCACAACCCTGGGAAAGGGGAAGGAGATGGGGGGCTCTTGTTATAAAGATGTCTGCCCTCCCAAACAACTGCTACACATACTGAGGCCCTGCTTCCCAGGACGTGGCTGAACATTGCTCATTGATGGGAAGTAGAGACTATTTTTTCCCCCTCTCTGTGCTTATGCAGTCTTTTTTTTTTTTTTTTTTTCCCTCTTCCTTTTCCCTTTAATTAAATTATCCTTATGTCAACCCATGAACCTTTCTTTTTCTTTGCAGCATACTTTCTTCTCTCCTTCTTCTGAGGGGGAATGAGACGGTTGTTGTGGTGGAGTTCAGCTGCCCAGCAAGGTAAAACCCCACAGCTACACCGCTGTCCTTTCCATTTCTTACCGTTCCCCCTCTCCTCCCTCCCCCACCCTCCCCATAATAATGCATCTCATGAGCAGCAGTGAAGCTGCACAAGAAGGAAGTCATGACACAGACATGGAGAATATCATGGGCACTAAACTAAACATGGACAAATAACTGGACTAAAGAAAATCACAGCTCCATGGCCACACCTCTCAGGGCTTGGCCTCTACAGCTCAGGAGCTCACATGCAATTCATGCACAAGGCTCAGAGGTCCACATGCCAAACTCCAACTTAGCATAGGAGGTTTGGAAAAGTTTCAGGAAAGGATTTCACGAATATTTCATTTCCTCTGACCTTTTTCGTAGAAGACACTCTTGGCTGCAGGTAATGACCAGATCTCCCCAGGAAAAAGAAGCTCCTGGGAGATACTGTGGCTTCAGGAAGGAGTGCTGAGCCTCAGGGGACAATCCTGCCTCCTATACCAGCAGGATTTTGTTAAGTCAGGAGATGTCTTCAAACATTACGGTGTATGTGCACAGGCAGTTTCCTAAGTGTAACCCATGTCCTATCCATCAACACCCTGCCTTTCTTTGCTGGAAGAGGCAGTTGAAGGCAGTTTGTAATTGTCTCTGGGAGTAGTGCGCTGGTCCACTTGTTCCACTGTGCTCTCCCTTCCTTGCCCTTAGGCAACTCTTATCTCCCCTTAAGAAGGCAAGGCCCCAGATTCTGGCTTGTCCATGGAGAAAAAGATCCCAGAAGGGCTGGAGCTCCCCAGGCAGTGAATTTCTCTGCTGTGAGCTCAGGGTTCCCCTTTATTTCTTTCTGTGTAAGACCTGTCCCCCTGTGCCCAGGATGTTTCTCTGAGATACAAGACTATGACTAGAAAGCCAGGGAAAGAAAGCTGGAGTGATCAAAAGCAGGGGAGAGGATGTGGGGCTGACAGATCATCCCTCTGTCAGGCATTTCCTGGTATTCTGCCAGCCCCATATCTCTCCTGTCTCATGGTACCTACCACAAGCTCCTATTCAGAGCTTGAATTTTAGATAGGTAAAGAGCTTCAAATAAGATTTGTTAAAATGCTGTTTTCTAAAAGGACATATTGCAGCAATGCCTTGCTTATCTGGACCATGTAGTACAGTCAGCCTTACACAGGAAGCACCGAGCAGCTGAGCTCTAGAGGAGTTGGGGCCTGGGAGACCTCAAACTGAAAGGCAGTAATTTTGAGATGATCTTGCCAACCTAGGTGCACTTTCACAGCTAATGCATACAGGTGTCACCCTGAGTGGCAGGAAACTGGCAGTAGGTTATTGTGACTCATAGCTAAGTCAGACTCCTGAAACATAGCTGGAAGGAAAGCTTTCTGTGGGAAAGCCTCACACCCTACCCCTGTTGGTAAGGCTAAGAGATCTTCCACTTCAGCTCTCTGGTCTTCCAAGGATGTTTCCAGCAGCCTCAAGGAAAGCAAGTCCTGGTGTACCTGATATTTCTAAGGTAAAAACAAAAAAACAGGAAATGAAATGTGAACAAATATCCCATCCAGACTTTTCCCTCCAGCCTGATGGAGCCAAAGGAGAGCTGTGCCCATCTGCTTTTCCTGTGCATGTCATCCTTAATGCTACCCCATTTCTCATCAGGTCAGCGGAAACTGCACCTGCAGACCTCCTGCTCCAACCGGCCGTGTTCCTCACCAGATGATAATGGCCACCAGCCTCATGATGGCTTCGTTGAGGCAGTTAAAGAACTCCCGCAGGGCCCGTCCCTTCTGCTTCATGCTGCCGATCACCAAACCGAAGCACATGGAGAACACTACCAGCCCCAGCGCGTTCACCCCATTGGCTGAGCCTGGGATGGGAATGACTTCTTCAAAGGTCAGCACCTCGGAGATGGTCCCCAGGGCATGAGTGACGTTCTCCAGGATGCCAGTGAAGTTCTCAGGCACAGGGAGTGGAGTGGTTGTCACACCTGTTGTGACATTGCTGCTGTGGAGAACGGTTCTGGTGAAGACCCTGGTGCTGTACTGCGTCTTGTACTGAAATGACACAGATTATCAGATGCACTCACAGGCCCTTGTTCAGAAGCTTAGGACAACATGCTAGACTATTGCATTGCTTCCTAAAGAAAGGACTTTTCCATTTGAACTGTTACTCTAATTTTACAGTCATTATTACTTCTAATCTCATGCCTCCACCTTGGACTTAAGATCCCTTTGATATGATTGTTCACTGCTTTGGATGTATTTATACTCTTGCAAAACAAAGACTCTTTATTTGATAGACTAAACAGACTGAGTCCCTGAAGTTGTTCACTTATGTCTTATATTTGACCAGTTTTTCTCTGGGCTGTAGTTCTTTTCTGTATCTTTCTAATGTTTAGGAACTCTAAAAGGGAGATAGTTTATTCAGCATTTCTCTTTGCAATGAGAGATACTAAATATAAAATGAACTACTTCCTTCTCTGTTTGGAAATCCTAGGCTCACATAGGACCATTTAACCATAGAATACAGGGTCACGGTCACTGACATATTCTCCACAATATCCCCACACCCTTTTCAGAGACCCTGCTTTCCAGGATATGGTCTCCCTCTCTGAAGGACTCTTCACATTCCTTGTTCCTAGACAAATATATATATATATATATTTTAAGCTGCATTCAATCAGTTTACCAAGTTTAGCAAAAAAACAAGATTATTTGTTGGACAAATACTTCTAAAATTGCTCTTCCCTCTAATACCAAACACCATGACTGCAGCAACCTGTTACTTACCATCAGGCGAAGGTGTCTATCTTGGAGCACAGCTAGGGAACCCCCAGCTCTGGGGCCCAGATATTCTGGCTCCTCTTTATACTTCTGGAACCCTTTATACTGCTTCCAAGGGCACTAGCACTATGGAAGAGACAAATCCTTGGAGAATCTGTTCCCACTTTACTTCCAGTCCAAACCCGCTAACTGAGGTTACACAAATTCTTCCTAACTTTGAGTGTGGAATGAGATGGAAGCAGGAAGCCAGAGTTGCTCTGCTCTGTCTACTCCAGGGTTTGAAGCCCCCCATGTACAGACAGCCTGAAAAACTTGCATGAGGGATGCTATAATACAGACTTAATGACTGCAATGCCCCTCTTTGAGCAGTTGGAGTTAGAGAAGTGTAAAAGCAGTAAAAAAACAAACTCTGTTCTCATCCCTCAGATAAGTAGGCTGGACCATCGCCTACTGCACAGGGCACCAAGGAAGGTGATAGGCCAGATGGGATTTCATACCTGTTTGAAGCAGGCTTCTACCAGGTTGGGCGGGAACATATTCCTGCAGTAGATAAAACAAGGAGAGAGTTAATTGTCCTGTTTGACTAGCAAGCAAACATGGGCTTCATAGAATCATAAAATGGCTTGGGTTGGAAGGAACCTTAAAGATCATATAACTCCAACTCCCCTGCCATAGGCAGGGACACCTCCCACTAGATCAGGTTGCCCAGGGCCTCATCCAACCTGGCCTTGAACATCTCCAGGGATGGGGCATCCACAACCTATCTGGGCAGCCTGTTCTAGTGCCTCACCACCCTCTGAGGGATGATTTTCCTCCTAACCTCTAACCTAAATCTCCCCTCTTTTAGTTTAAAGACATTCCAACTTGTCCTATCACTATCTGCCCAAGCAAAAAGTTGCTCTCTGTTTTTTTGTAAGCCCCCTTTAAGTACTGAAAAGCTGCAGTGAGGTCACCCCTGAGCCTTCTCTTCTCCAGACTGACCATCCCCAGCTCTCTCAGCCTTCCTTCATAGGAGAGGTGCTCCAGCCCCTTGATCATCTTCGTGTCCCTCCTCAGGACCCACTCTAACAGCCCCACGTCCTTCTTGTGCTGGGGGCCCCAGACCTGGATGCAGCACTGCAGGTGGGGCCTCACAAGGGCAGAGCAGAGGGGGACAATCACATCCTTCTGCCTGCTGCCCACTCCTCTGTGGATGCAGCCCAGGATGCAGTTGGCCTTCTGGGCTCCAGGCACCCACTGCTGGCTCATGTTGAGCTTTTCATCCCCCAGAGCCCCCAAGTCCTTCTCTGCAGGGCTGCTCTCAATGAGTTCTTCTCCCAGTCTGTGCTCATGTCTGGGATTGCCCTGACCCAGGTGCAGCACCTTGCACTTGGACTTGTTGAACCTCAGTAGGTTTATGTAGGCACATTTCAGAAGCTTGTCCAGGTCCCTCTGGATGACATCCCTTCCTTCTGTTGCATCAACTGCACCACTCAGCTTGGTGTTGTCTGAAAACTTGCTGAGGGTGCACTTGATCCCAGTGACTATGTCATTAATAAAGATATTAAACAGCACTGGTCCCAGGACAGACCCCTGAGGGACACCACTTGTCACCAGCCTTCGCCTTGTACATAGAGCCATTGACCACCACTCTCTGGGTGTGACCTTCAAGCCAATTCCTTATCCTCTGAATGGTTCACCTTTAAATCCATCTCTCTCCAATATGGAGATCAGGATGTCATGTGGGACCATGTCTCTGATCTCTGCTTCTTAATATCCTGACAAGCAAAAGGGAGAGGCTGAGCACCTCAGAGTTAAGCTTAGAAAATGGTAAGAATGGATTGACTTGCCCAGATGTTTAGGGTGAAAATTTCTGTTTTGTTTTTCTGTAGAAAATTCTGAAGTTGGGACTTTTCATTCCATTGCAAAACAACACTTAAAAAATACAACTTTGGAATTTCCCACAGAGCAGGAACACCCAGCTGCCAGTAACATTCCCTCCCACACTTTTTTTCAGATTCCAGAAGGTTGTATTTTAGGTATGTGTAAAGAAACTACAGACATACAGCACTGGGACATGGGTCTATTGCAAAAGCATCATCAGACCTTACTGAATCTTGAAACAATACCATATTACTATTTTTACAGTACTGCCTTACTCTCAGCCTCATCTCTATAGCTGTCATCTGAGCTCTCTGTTTTCCTGTACCTCAGAAACATAGCTTCATACCACAATTCACAGTGGAAGGTCATGGCAAGAGAGGGACAGACAGTGTGCTGGGAATCACTTCCTCAATTTCCTTGGTTCAGTTAAAGATGGATATTTGGAGTAGCCTTTGATAGGTCAATTTCTGAAGTGCATGCAGTCATTGCTGATCTTGCTCCCAACATTTCCCTGACATAATATTTTTCAGTCCTACTGTTTGCTGATCCTTTCAGACTATTTTGCACAATCAGTATTTTGTGAGGTGTTCTTTTCTTTCTTCATAGACAGGAGAGGCTCTTATGTAAAACGAGCAGGAAATGAAACAATGTGAGATGTATGACACCTCAGTAATATCAGTGGAGAAATGTCATGAGACTGGATTCTTATACATTTTTCAGGTCTAAGTCCCATTTCTTTGCTTGTTGGCCTTTAAGATAAAAACTGTATTAATCCAGACAATGCAACACAGACCCTGATCACAGATGCTGCACAACTTGGGATTCCCAACATCTGAAAGGATATAAAATTATCTGTACTATCCTCTCTTTCTTCATGGTGTTAGCTTTAATAAATAGCATTTAAAATTTTTATTTTACAGAGTCTGAGTACCTTTTTTACTGGGATCATTAATAAACCAGCACCACGTGATGCAAAACAGCTGGTTAGCAGAATGGGCCTGATTTGCTCAAGTGTAAACTCAAGCATGGTACAAAGGCTGTAGCTCTGCAGGAAGGTGATAAGCCTGTCCTGACTGAGCTAAAAGTAGCAGGCTGGGCAAGACTCAGCCGAAGACCTCTTTCCCTGACAGTGTATGCCAAAAGCTGTGATACTTCAAAAGGACATTCAGTGGAGGAATGTGCTTTCACTGATATGGGCTCACATGAGACCAGCTTGTTCACCTACCTCACCAAGTCCATGAAGGCATCTGTGGTCTGCACTTGCTCGATTCTGCCTTCTCGGTGAAGCTTGTCCTTGGATCCTTTCCCTGGGTGGATGATGATCACCATGAGGATGCCAATGAAGACTGCTATGATTGTGGTCACCATGTAGTAGACCACAGCCCGCATCCCCATCTTTCCTGAGGCTCTGCCATCCAGTGAGGCCATTCCTGTGTAGGCAAACAGTCAGACAAGGTGAGAAGGTCTATTATCTTAGAGGTCTGTTATCTATTAATCTTATATTATCTTATTATAAAACTTCCTCCTAAAGCTCTCAGAAAGAAAATAACGTCCAACCCCAGTACACTGGATCTTTAAGTTCATAATGGTGGGATGTTGCAGGGGTCGAATGTACTGCACCCCTTTTCACTGTCTGAAAGCTTGCTGGCTGGGGTATCTTCTGTGAGGACCTGGATGAAACAGGCTCTCCAGCTGGTGATCAACATTATCTCTTTTGGACTGACACAAATTAACCTCTCCTAGGCTACTAGAAGCCTGAATCAGAGTTGGGCAACACACTTTGATTGGAATGAAATCACAGAATCACTGAGTGGTTAAGGTTGGAAGGGACCTCTGTTGGTCATCTTGTCCAACCTCCCTGCTCAAGCAAGGATACTTAGAGCAGGTAAATCCTTGTTAGTGCTCAAGAGTTGGGCATTGGAAACACCACACTGTGCCTTTCCCAGTCTTCTGAGAAAGCAAAAGGCCTTCTGCTTCTCTTTGCCACCACTGAGTCAGCAGGGGTATGAGTGTAACTCATGGTCAATACAGCTGTAGGTTTAGGATTGTCACTATTACCCAGCACCTGCAGGTGAGGCACAAAGGGTCACTCTGACAACTAGCATAGTCTTGGCTGAAAGCACCAGAAAGCTCTTCTCACCTGTAATCAAGCTAGAGACAATGAGAGGAAGAACCAGCATCTGGAGCATACGCATCAGCAGCTCTCCTGGGAAGGAGAAATACTTGATCTGGCGATAGGTCAGCTGGTATGGCCGAAGGGAAAATGCCAAGATGATCCCTGTGAATCAACAAGGAATGAGAATGGAAATGGAACAGTGTCATCCAGTGGTTTGTCCCTCAGTCAGTCCTACAATACAGCTTTCCTTTTCCTCTTCTCCTTTCAGCTTCTCCCCTCTGCAAAGGAGCCAATGCTCTTTCTTTTCTAAAAGGTTATGTTCCATTTTTTACTGTATGCTTTCTCTCCCTTTGATGTATCTATACACACAGGAGCCTTGTGCTGAACCACAGGCGCACCACTCCCTGCTGCACTGTCTGCTGCTCCTCTGGAGTTTGTTCCCAGGAAGCTCATTGCCACAGAAGAGATGTGACTGCCCACCTTATTAGCCCAGAGACCTTGTCCAGCAACCTATCAGAGCTGAGTTCAGCCAGCCTGGATTGGAAGTTAGGGACAATCCACTCTGCTTGGCAGCTTTAGTTTGCACAGTATCACAGACCAATTATCTGCATCAGTTCCCCCTTTTAATACTATGGAACTAAACTTGTGGGATGCTTTTTAGCTTTCTAAAACACAGCACAGATTGGTTTCAGGAGACCTCTGACAAGTCTGCCTCTGACAAGCTTGTGGCTGGCCAACTAGCAGCAGTCAAAATGCTGTCCAAATCAGAAGCGCTCTTGCATGCAGAACAACAACCCTTGCAGAGGGGGAGTGTGAGGAAGCCTTTGCTTCTGGCTGGACCTTAGGGAGAGTCCACAACAGAAACGGTTTGCTGATCTGACTCTACTAATCCTCACAAAAAAATCACCCAGGTTTGCTCAGAGGCTTCTCGTGAGTATAGCTATATACGCAAGGGCTCTTCAGCTTCACTTCCCCAGCCAAATTATTATGATAAAATAAAATATTTGTGGGATAAATGGACTTTTCCCCACATTTGTATTTCGTGCCCAGTGTCACCACCAGTTCCATACCTAGTAAGACTGCAGCGATGGTGAAGAGGACGAAGGCGTTTCTCCTGAAGAAGCTCTTGGCACTCTCGGCAGTGATGCTGTGCATCCGTTTCTTGGCCCGCGCTGCCCGCTTCTGCACTGCCTGCCGGAATCGTTGGACCCGTCCCTCGGCGCTGAGCCGCTTGGCTGCGTCCTCATTGAGGAACAGGCTGTTGACGTGACTCTGCTCGCTCATGGTTGGCACGGCTGCTCGGTCCCCAGGGCACGGCTCTGCCTGTGCTGGGCAGGGAGGAACACGGGAAAGAAAGCATGAGCTGCAGTACCTGATGCCTTCATTTTCAGGTCATTTCCCTGGGACCCTGAGCATCCTTATGTAGTATTGAATAAGGAACTGGCCTTGGTGTGAGGTGTCGAAAAGGCCACTGCAGCTTTGTCACAACTGTGGCCAGGTAGGTGCTCTGGTGTCTCTGGAGAAGCTCTGGGTTCTGTAGCACCCACCTGCACCAAGGAGCAGGCCACGGGACTCCACAGACACCTAGGTTTGTTCTTAGACATTTATCAGTTTGCACAGGAATGAATTTTTATAACCTGGCAATAAAACCGGTTCCAATACACAAATTGTCTCCACAAATACTAAGATTGAGATCAAACTCACTCCAAAAGACCAGTTCTGCTCCATTACCTACTGGCCACAAGGCCTGGAGCAGTCTCTATACTGTTCTTTCTTTCTTTTTTACTATTATTCCCATATTCCTCAAGAGAAAGGAGACACACCTGCATATCAATCAAAACTGCAGTGCTAGGAGGCACCAGCAATCCAACACTTCTTATCATTAGGAGCATTACTGCCTGACCATGCAGGTGCCAGTTTCCTGCTGTCACCGTGCCTTGGCAGATATGACCTGAAAATGATTCTTTTTCCCAAGAGTTCACAGAGAAAATATGACTGGATGAATCTAGACAACCTTAGAAGCACAAAGGCACCTCAGCACATCAGCAGGTGCTGAGAGACGTTTCTTTGGAGATGCAAGTCAAATAACAGCTGCTGCAGTTGCAATCCTAAATTTAAGTCAAAGAAACCATCACATGTTGGGATTATATTCTCTTTACAATACATATCTAGTCTCTGTCATTTGTACCCAGATAAATATCTATAATGAATCAAAGGCCATCATCAGCCAAAACAACCATCATCAGTTCATGGTATGACTTGTTTTATTTGGACTCTTTTTAAATTGTAATAATGACACTGAATTATTACATTTTCATCTGTAACTGAGTTGATACTGAGAAGCAGATTTTTAAATATATTTAAGAACCAGGAGATGCAAAAGATGCACTGATGATTCTGAAAACCCCTCCAGATGTCTCTTTGCTTCCCTAAAATCTAAACACGTTTAAAAAAAGGCATTAAGTATTCAGGCTTGAAGCCACGTAAGAATAAAAATAGGTAATTAATCAATCAATTTTCTGCCTCAGAGCCTGGCCTCACAACTGAACCAAACTCTGAATACAAGGTCTGGAAAAATCATTGTTAACACACATTATAAGCTTAATTTTGGACCACTTTTTCAACATTATCATTTTTTCCTGGGCTAGAAACACAACTGCGTGTCAGAAGAATGGGCCTGGCTGGAGGCAAGGAGATGCCATGTAACAGGCAGCGAGGGAGGGCACGGGGCCCAGTAGGAGACTGGGGGTGTGCAGGGGTCTGGAACCTTCTGGGGCTGACAGACCCCAAAGAGGGGCAGGGCCGGCTATGGCCAGGCCTCGGAGTGACAGACGGACTTCATGGCAGAGGGACTGTGCAGAGCTTGCTGCACCCACGCTGATTTGGTACAAATCAAACACCGGTCTGCAGAGCTTTTTTTTTTATGCTCCTGTCCAGGATGAGGTAGGCCTAGGCCCAGGCCCAGCCACCTGAAAACTGTTCTGTGCTCCATTCACTGCCATGCTCCATGTCCATTTAGGTTGGACTGTGTGGTCAACATAAGCGGCCCCTCTCTGGCCCCTCACCCATACTTAGAAAGATGGACACAGGCAGAGAAAGGGACGGACATCACACATCACCGTAATGGCATTGCATGTGCCAGCCTGCCACTATGGGGCACTGCAGGATCTCCACCCAGCATTTGCTGACACAGTGACCACCAGAGTTCTCACTTTGCCAGGCATTTTGATCTCCCCTCTTCGAAGAGATGAATGCTTGGCCTGGGATGTCCCACACTGTGGAAGCCAGTGGAAAAATAAAAAATAAAATATTTTTTTCCCTAAATTTCACCCCTGAACAGAAGAGCTCTGATGGCACATTGCAGGGTCTTTTCCAACAGAGACATGGAGGAAAGCCTCATGTTCATTACAGAATCACAGAATCATTTAAGTTGGAAGAGACCTCCAAGATCACCTATTCCAACCTATGACCTAACACTAACAAGTCCTCCACTGAAATGTATCACTAAGCTATCTAAACATCTTTTAAATACCTCCAGGGATGGGAACTCAACCACTTCCCTGGGCAACCCATTCTAGCGCCTAACAACCCTTTCGGTAAAGAAGTTTTTCCTAATATTCAACCTAAACCTCCCCTGAAAATCCCCATTCTAATAAAAGAATCATTTACACAGATGCTAATGCCTTCATGAGGTTCAGAGCAGTAGAGAAACACGCCTGAGGCTGCTGAGCCAAGTCACTCCAAGTCCTCCCGAGACTAAGCTGTGTGTAGGCCGCTGGCAAAGATTCTGGGTTTTTGCTGCGGGATCCTTGCAGTGCTGCTGTGGGTCACCCAAGCTCTTGGATTTGCAACAGCATTCCATGGATTTTGGACCAAGACCTAATTCTCGCTTCATCACATGTTCACTTCCTCATTACACCACCCCCACTTTTTTTCTGCTGGTAGAGCCAATATACATCAGACTGGGTGAAATTTTTGCCTGTCTTCCTCCTTTTCACTGTCAGACTGCCTCCTTTTCACAGTTATGCACAAGATAAGGAAATTTCAAGTTACATATTTCTTCAGTGCATTGAATTTGTGCCTCCTGAACTTCACAGTACATTAAGAAATGATCTCTGTACCCTAGAAGAGTCTTGTATTATCTAGTTGTCTCCCAGCTACATATTTAAACAAACAAAACTATTAACTGTCAGGTTCAAATGAGACAGGGATTTCATACATCTTCTATCCTCCTGTCTTAGCAGTTACTGATATTACTGCCCCTACATAAGGACACCTCTCACTTACCACCCTTTGCTATCAGACTCACCGAATAATCCCTTTCCTGAGTTTAACAGGATCAATCTTATCTTCCTTTGTCTTCAGGATTTCCAGAAGCCTGTCCCAGACCTTACTGCCCTAACTGAGAAATGTAATTGTTTGCACTGTCAGTGGCTTGTGGGACATAGTGTGACTTCTTACAGGCAAATGGCTGACTGCCCAAGGCAAACACTTCCAGAAGGTAAACCACCAAAGAAAGTGTAAAACCCTCCAAGACTTTCTTACACCCAAACCACTATTCACCAGACAACCAAGCAAACCCTGGTGAGGTAAAGTGCTACCTCACTTTGACACACAAAGCTCCCATTTCTTCAATGAAGTGAAAACAGTCACATTGACAGCTCTGAAATCATCCATCACAGGCTTGCTAAATGCAAACTAGGCTTCCCATCTGCCATGGTGACCCAAGGAGACCTGCACCAAAACACGGGTATGGAAATGTAGACTCACGTCTCCTCCAAACTTTTTCTTAGCATTAGACCATACCAGAGCACCGACAAGAACTCCTGTGCAGGGAAGGTGGGAGCAGAACCCACTTGTATAAAGGGACTCACCTGCTTTTTTCTCCAGATGTCTCCCCATCCACATGTACTGGAAGACAGTATTTTTGTGCAAAGAAAATGAAATTTCTGTTTTGATGTGGGAAAATTCAGAATGAGTCACTAGATTCCATGTTCCACCATATGCTCAGCAGCCTTCTCAGAGCAACGCTTATCTCACAGAAGAAGCTCACCAGAAGAACTCGCTCCTGCAAAGTCCCCACCCTCTTGATGACTAGCTCCTTTCTCCATCTGCATATTTTGCAATACAGCAGCCCCCTCCACAGCACATTCCCTCTGCATTGCCAGCCTGAAATTGTGTAAATATTCCCTATTGCATCAGCTGGAAGTTCTCAGACTGCTGCAGTAAGTCATCAAAATACACTCCTTGCAGATGAGCAGGCTGCCAATGGCATGGATTTTCTTTCTTAGGAGGAAAACAGTGGCTTTGATCTCTTGGTGAAGGTTCTCCTATTCATGGCTGCTTCTCCAGTCTCCACTCTGCCAAAAGCATTGAGATATCTGAGAGAGCATTTCTGGAGGTAACTTCAAGACTAGACCAGGAAGGACAGGATGTTTTGTAAGAAAGTTCAGTATTGCAAAACTAATGCCTAGTTCCTGGCAGTGAAGTTTCACATAAACAGTGGAATGTTGGCTGTTTTAGGGAGAGCTGTCAGAAGATGGTGAAAGTAAAAAATGGGGAAGTAAGACTTTTGCACTGTATTTTTTGTTATGCTTTTTGCAGAGTTTTGCATGGTCATCTTCCCAACCTTATGGGGAGAGGATTTCCAGCACAGGAGGATGGGCACAACAGATTTGTGAAGAGCGCTTAAGGACCTACAAAAAGCTGAAAAATAAGGAATCTCTGAATCAACAGAGATGTTTTTTTTCCAGCTTGTGCTGTGTTTGAGGAACATACCTCCCCTCTATGCCTTGTCTCTGCTAAAGCTACCAAATTAGAAGCTAACAAATAAGAAAAGCTGAAACCATCCAATGTACATCACCTTCCATGAATATGTTTTATCAGGTAGCAAAATCCTGGCTGAAGGGAAAGCAGAAGTAGCCATTGCATACTCACCAATCTTGGAGAAGATTGTGCTGGGGCAGATTGAAAGGCATTTCAAGAACAAAGCTATTATCAGGCATAGTCACCATGAGTTCATCAAGGGAAAGACTCGCCTTAGTAATTTGATCTCCTTCTAAGATAAGGTCACCCACTAGGTGATGGAAGGGAAGGATGTGGATGTAATCTTCCGGGATGTCAGTAAGACCTTTGATACTGTCCCTTGTGACATCCTTCTGGACAAATTGTCTAACTGTGAGATAACCAGGTTCACACTACACTGGGTAATGAACTGGCTTGATGGTAGAACTCAAAGGGTTTTAGTAAATGGGGCTACATTTGGCTGGTGACTGCTCACTGGTGGTGCTCCCCAGGGCTCATTTCTAGGGCCAGTCCCATTCAACATTTTAATGAATGATCTGGATGCAGGAGTTGAATGCAAGAGGCAGTTTCACTGGAGTGTTAACTGGGGTAGCCTCAAGGCAGATTTTCAGCCCCATGTCACAGATCACACACTTTTACCTCCAACTGCAGGCTTATCCCTAAATACCACCTTTACAGTAAACAGGAGCTAAGCAATATCAGGACACTATTGTCCTGCAGAAACTGGCTGCTCATGGCTTAGGTAGTTTGCTCCATAATGACTCAGAAGGTCAGGTTGATGGTTGGAGTTGATAATCTTGAAGGTCTTTTCTAACCTCAGTGATTCCACAATTCTGTGATTCTTTGAAACTCATTTCATTTTCTGAATGGTATCCTAGTTCTACTCAGATCTCTGACAAGGCAATGCAAATCTGCCTTGATGAGGGTTATTTGCCCTGCTGAGGGTTATTTGCAAATTTATGTAACTTTTGCACAATGGGGAATGCTGGGCACAAGCATGAGTCTGCCCATCCATCTGCAGTCCCAAGGACAGCAATGAAACAGCCCCACGACACGGACTGAGCTTTCTGCTCTGCGTCCACTGCTCTGCTGTAGCCTGGTGGCTCATGGGGAAGAGTCTCGTCCCTGGAAACACTAGGAACTGGGTAGTTCCAAACTTAGAAACAGAAACTAAGAGAGTAAAATATTGCACGCAGCAGAAAAAACTTCTTGAAATCTGCTGAAATGTCTTAAATGAACGCTTTCACTAAAGAATCTTTAATACACACTGGGCCCCGCATCCTTATTTGTGCCCTTCACCTGCCTGGCAGCTGTTACACAGAGAAAGGCTGTCTGAACATGGCGGGGACAGATGCAGACACAGAAAGACCTAAGTTAATCAAGCTCCAGGATCATTATCTATCAGTCCTTTTCAGGCTCTGCCTCACACTTTGCAGTGCACACTGCTTCTTTTCACTTGAGCAAGATGGTCTTTGTGACCAGGCTGCTAGGAGCCAGCCTAGATTTGATTCAGTGAGAGGATGAAGCAGCTTCTTGACAGGCTAAAAAACCAGGTGATTAAAGAGAGGGATCCTCTCTCCACTCCACAGACCTTTCCCCAGCAGCCAGAGAATACTTCCTGGCTCTCAGCCTTATGTTCTCTACTTGGACTGTTCTTGTTTTCATGGAGATGCAGCCATCAGAGGCAGCAGTTTGCACAGAAGGTGCTCAGAAACTGCTGTGCTTGTGCACTCAGCAGTGGTGGTGATGGTCCCTGGGGCATGGTCCCCAGCCCCAGCTGGAGCCATTGTGGATACATTAACGGCCTCAACCCAGATGTGGGGAGGATGCAGCTCTGCAGGAAGTGACTGGGACCTTTTGCTGGGGCAGGGGAATTGTCTCTTGCCTTCAGGAGGTGTGCGCTAGCTGAGGCTTTGTACCACCAAGTGAGGGAGCTGGATGAAGAGGTCAGCCGACTGTGCAGTGTCTGTGGTGATGTAAAAAAGACTGACTGCATATTCTGGGTCATATCTGACAGCAGATACAAGAATGTGAACCCCCAACTGCACTGCAGTAGGGGCAAGCAGAGTCCGTGCTTATTAGGTTGAGAAATGAAGACTCCCATAAGGAGGCTGGGAGGCTGGAAGACTGTGACTTCTGGCAACAAGAGGAAAGCTGCTTCACCTGCAGATCTGCAGAGATGGGACAGATTCAGCCCTGGTAAGAGAGGAGGGCTGGGGGCTCTGACCAACAAAACTCTGAGCTGCTTGAACCCTGTAGGAGTGCCAGGAGGAAGCAGTGAGGGTTAGGAATGGAGACTCCCTTCTGAGAGTGACAGAGGCCCCCATCTGTCAAGCTCTGTCATCTAGAGAGGTTTCCTGCCTACCTGGGGCTCAGATCAGGGATGCTGTGGAGAGACTGCTGATGCTTGTCCAGCCCTTGGGCTGTCGCCCCCAAGTGATATGGCCAGAAGATTCTCGGAGCATATGAAACTTGACCACATGGCTTTGGAGGCAGTGGTCAAGGGCATGGTATGGTAGCCCAGGCATTGTCTTCACTGATCCTGCTTGTGAGAGGGACTTGTGGAGGACTGAATGGATCCTGCAGGTGAACAGCTGGTGTAAATAACAGGTTTTTGGCTTTTATGACCATGGAGACACTCTTTGAGGTTCAAGGAAGAGATGGGATCAACCTGATGAGAAAATGTATTGTAGCAAGCATCTGGTCAGCCTAGTGAGGAGAGCTTTAAACTAGAAATAATGGAAAAGGGAGGTGATGACTAAAACAGACAAATGAGGAAGTGATAGACTGGGTTGGCAAGAACAGGGTGCAGGGTGGTGTGGAGAAGGAAGATTTTAGAGAAAAATAAAATAAAACGGGCCTACCTCTAGTGTAGGCTCATAAATAAGGAAGTGTCAAGAAGACACCTGACGCTCACTTGGGGAGAGACTCTTTGTCAGGGGGATGTAGTGATAGGACACGGGGTTTAAACTAAGAGGATAAGTTAAGGTTGAGTATAAGGAAGAAATTCTTCATTCAGAGTGTGGAAAGGCACTGGAACAAGCTGCCTAGAGAAGCTGTGGATGCCCCATCCCTGGAAGTGTTCAAGGCCAGGTTGGATGGGGCTTTGGGCAACCTGTGCTGGTGGGAGGTGTTTCTGCCTGTGACAGGGGTTTGGAACTGGATGGTCTTTAACATCCATTCCAACCCAAACCATTCTATGATTCTAAGGCAAAATGATGCAGGAAGTTCTCACAATTTTCTGGGAAAAAGAGCACAAATGTGTGCCCCTCTGAGGTGCATGAATGCTAGTGACCACGACAACATGGCAAACCAAAAGGAGAAATTAAGAGATCCACATAAAGTAACAAGGCTGCAGTCTCGTTGAACCCACAGAGATGTGGTGGCACAGCTCACGTAGCAGGAGAGCTGCAGAAGACAAGTACAGGCTCCTCGGAAGAATAGGCCAGGAGGGGAAGGAGGGGGCATCACCCTTTATGCAAGAATGAACAAAGCATAACACTGTGGACACAAACTGAAGTACAAAGAAATTCTACTCATGCATAAGAGTTTTTTGTTTGTTTGTTTGTTTGTTTACTCTTTAAGGTTGAGCACTGGAGCAGGTTGCCCAGAGAGACTGTGGGGTCTCCATCCTTGGAGATACTCAAAAGCAGACTGGGCATGGTTCTGAGTAGTGGTCCTGAGTAACCAGTTGTGGCTGACACCGCTTTGAGGAGGAATGTTGTTGAGATGAGCTCCAGAGGTCCTTGCCAATCTCAGCCATTCTGTGGTCCTTCCACCTCCTGCTGAAACACTGCGTGACAAGGCTTTGCAGGCCTTTCAGA
The DNA here is from genome assembly GCF_011077185.1 of Oxyura jamaicensis. NCBI lineage: Eukaryota > Metazoa > Chordata > Aves > Anseriformes > Anatidae > Oxyura > Oxyura jamaicensis. The sequence goes on from NC_048920.1 coordinate 3,742,872, forward strand.
CAGCACTGACACAACCCCATCCCCAGCCGTGTCCTGGAACTGAATTATATGTATAATTGGCACAGGACTATGGTCTGGTTTCCCTCTCTTCTTCTCTCACCCTCTAACCCCTGCACAGCACTCTTGCACCACACTGAAAAATAAACAAGAAAATGCTGCTTCATGGAAATGACCAAGTGCCATTTGTTGCAGACAGATTGTGAGGACCCCAGGGGTGTCTCAGCAGAGGGGGAACCATCAGTCAAGTGAGATCCTCTGTGAGATACTCCTCTGGGACATGGAAGTCACTGGACACTGGCAAGATGCAGCATTACAGGGCACTCTTGCCATGGTGTCTGGTGTCGGAGAAGGTAAATGCAAAGTTTAAGTGAAGACTTTCTGCATTTTTGTCTTGCCCTTTGTTCTCCCATGGGGCAGAGCATCAGCACTCAGTCCATCCCCTGCTCCCTCTGCCCAAGTACAGCAAACAAGTCAGCAAGATAGCACAAACCCAACCCCAATGCAAAGCAAAAGCTTGTATGGCCAACTGAGCAGAGGAGATCACCGGCGGACTCAAGCTCTGGGCTGGGGCAAACCCTCTTGTCACACCTTGGGACAAATGGATAGGAGATAATGACTTAAATGCTAGCGCTTTATGTTGTTGTCCCACTATTGCTAAATTCAGTGTAGAAAAATACACAAAGGGTTAACCTAATTAGTCAGTTGTACTCCTGGGACTGACAGAAATCAGCCAAATTAGAACTGCCCATCAAAAAGTCTCTCTCCAGTTTACCAGCCTCCAGGGACTGGAGTGGCAACAGAATCCCAAAGCTGTGGTGTTCGGTACAGCGTGTGCTGTCACACCACTGCCACGAGCACTGGCCCAGTGCTCAGATGAGCCTTGCTGTAAAGGCACAGCACTGGAAAAGCAAGTCAGTGGCCGGTGCCCCCCTCAAGAGTGGCTGCCCCAGGCTCTCTCTTTCTAACACAACACTTTTCTCTTATTTTCTCTTATTTATTTTTTCTTATTTTTTCTTATTTTCTCTTATTTTTTTCTTATTTTCTCTTATTTTCTCTTATTTTCTCTTATTTTCTCTTATTTTCTCTTATTTTCTCTTATTTTCTCTTCTCTTCTCTTCTCTTCTCTTCTCTTCTCTTCTCTTTTCTCTTCTCTTTTTTTCTTGTATTTTTTCTTTCCTTTTATTGCATTTCCTTTTCTTTCTTTTTCTTGCCTTCTCTCTCTCCTTTTCTTTTTCTTTCCTTTCCTTTTCATTTTCTCTCACTCTCTCTCTTTTTTTTTTTTTTCCTATTGCTGAAAGCCAGCCAAGAGCTGTGAAATAATCAGCACTTTTGAGCCCACTGTTTCTCTCGTCTCCAAGGAAACTCTGCTATTATGTTTAATATCAAAATGAGTAGGATTTTCAAGGAGGGAAGTCTCCACAAGTAGCAGCAGGGAAGCACGCTAAGGGGGAGAAGAAGGAGAAAGAATCTCTGCAGGAGGAGAGAGGGTCTGTGAGAAAGCTGCTCTAGTCTTTCTGAGGTGGACAGCTTCTGGAGCTGGGTCAGAAAATAAGGAGGTAGGAATTAAATAGCCCACCCTTGTGAGGAGAGAGGGAAGGCACAAGCTTGGGAGGAAGGGACACTCCAGGCTGCTCATGGAGGGCAGGCAGGGCTGTGTCTTGCTCCCAGGGCTCTGCTCAGTGGTCTGGCAACTGCAGTTTAAGAGCAAGCAAGTCCTACCTGCTTCTGGGCAGACAACGGGCACTCCAGACCAGGAATCTACAACACACCTCCAGCACCAAGAAAAACAGGCACTTCGCAGGGGCCGTCTCGGGTGCCTCCATTCCTGTCTCACTCCCACTTTGGTAGCTCAGTGCCTGTTGTCAGGAGCACTGAATCCAGCCACCGTGCCATTATGGGTTCTGTTTTCCAGTACTGAGGACCAAGACAGAGAGGGCTCGCAAAGCCTTGGGCTGAAGGCACCCTCACTCCTCTTGCTCTTGGATTCTCTGCAGCCTGCCCCATTGCTTGCCCTCGTGAGGGCAGCGCACGCTGAAAGCAATGCAGCCAAAATGCCTACACAGAAAACTTCCACTCACCAGCCCAACTGGGCTCAACTCAGCCATCTTTGAGTTGCTATAGCGGCCCCTGGCAGGGCTTCCACTCGGTGCAGTGCTAGGGCTTGTCCGTTTTTCACTTCCTGACTGGCAGCCACTGCCCCCCAGCCAACTCCTGCCACAGCGATGGACGCAGGACGAGAACGGATCTGACCAGGGTCCAGCCGCTGGTGCATCTCGCCGTGAGGGAACCGGCCAAGTGGAGGGGACCATGCGATGGGCAGGAATTTCATCCTCACTAAGCCCTGCAGTGACAGTGATCACTTACTGATCAGCTGGCTTACAGCTTAAATCGAGTCCTGGGAGGACAAGTCCCTTTCTCTCCATAGCCCCCTGCTCATACTGATGTCCTGTGATGAGGCTGGCTCCTTCTGCCTGCCCACCAGGCATTTCACGCAGCCCCGAGCACACAGTCCCACTTTTAAAGCACTCCCTTGGGGGCAGTCCCCTCTCCCAAAGCAGGGCGAGAGCTATCCCTCCTGCCCTCTCATGCATGTGCCCAAGGAAATCGCCTGCTGTCCTCCAGCCACTGGACCTGGCACCGCTCTTATTCATGCATCCAGATTTGCTGACAAAACCACTCACCTGGAACAAGCGTCAGTTGTCGAGCAGGACAACAGCGGGTCTTTTTCGGCTGGGGGGATTATTCTGAGTTGTTTTGTTCTTTAATTCTTTAAGCTCAAAGGCAGGATGCAGAATTTTCTCCTTCGAAAGGTGCAGCGTTAGCAGAGAGCTCTGAGCAATACCTCCTGAGAGAGGAAAGGAAGACTGTAATATGCTCAGGATACATGGCAGTAGGGGGTGGGGGAGTGGCATGTAGGAGGAGACTGAAAAAATCTTCGATGATTGCAGGAGACCAGAGGACAGCAAGCACCTGTCACCGTGATGTTGCATATAGTCCACGCTGGATTTAACGATACCAGAGGTTTTGCACTTTCTTCTCCCTCCTCACACAAGCTGCAAAGAGAGTTAGTAGCAACAGAGAGCAGGGCGAGCTGTTAAATGAGAACCAGATCTCATCCCTATCCCAGTCCTGCCCCCTCAGTCTGCTGCCTTCCTTGAGGGTGGCTGTGTGCAGAAATCCATCCGGCAGCAACAGCTGAATACTGCGAGCAGGCAGGTCCTTCACCAGCCCTGTCTGTGCAAGCAGGGTCTCCGAGATCCAGACACACCTCTGTGGTTTGTCCAGACTGGCCCGAGGGGATGGACATGTGTCTGTGCCTCAGCCAAATAGCTGTAATTTCCCAGTGGTGTGTTAGGCAAGTCACAAGGCAAGAATCCATTCGCTGAGTGTGCAAAGGAAATACGTTAGCAATCCAGCCTGTCTGCGAGCCAAACTCTGCTTTCAAGGAAGCAGGCGCTGCCTTTACTCATACAGGAAGGACCTGGAGGTGCTGGCGTGTGCCCAAGGAAGAGCAATGAAGCTGGTGAAGGGTCTAGAGAACAAGGCTTATGAGGAGTGGCTGAGGGAGCTGGGGTTGTTTAGCTTGAAGAAGAGAAGGCTCAGGAGAGACCTTACTGTACTTTACAATTACCTTAAAGGAGGTTGTAGCGAGGTGGGGATCGGGCTCTTCTCCCAAGCACCAAGTGATAAGACAAGGGGAAATGGTCCCAAGTTGTGCCAGGGGAGGTTTAGGTTGGATTTTGGGGAAATGTCTTTATGGGAAGGGTTGTGCAGCACTGGAACAGGCTGTCCAGGGAAGTGGCTGAGTCACCATCCCTGGAGGTTTTCAAGAAACATGGAGATGTAGAACTTAGTAGCATGGCTTAGTGGTGGACTTCAGTACTAGGTTAAAGGCTGGACTAGAGGATCTTGGAGGTCTTTTCCAACCTGAATGATTCTGTGATTCACTGATCAATTAAATATTGATTCCTGCTGCACTTGGAAGTCCTGCATTACAAAATTTACACTAATGCACGATGCCAAAAACACAAGTCAAGTTGAAGGTGTGAGTACCACATAGTCAGTGCTGGCTTCTGGATGGGGTAAAGTGAAGAATTATCACCAAAATACAAGCCCAAGGTTCCAACAGCACTTCTGTGTCTATTCCTATCAGATACACAGCTCACAGGGAGATGCACTGGTTGTTGCCTGCTGGTAGACTTCTCCCTGTTTCAGGTGTAGGGGCTTTGCTGTGTGCCCCAGCTTCAGTACACACCAGCAGCAGTGTGCCGTATCTGCAGCCAGAACTTGCCACAGCGTGTAACTCATCTAGCAAGGAGAAGATCCGTGTCAGGCTCATCGTGCAGTCCTGGAAGTGAAATTCCCAAGCCCCCTGTCCCCATTGGACTCTGTGGGAAGGGGAGAGCTAAACCTCCTCAGCCCCATGCTACAGAGAGCAGCTCCCAACACCCACTGGCTTCCTTCCAGACAGACATTAATCAGGAGGGTGATTAGGTGGGATTTTGCTGGATGGGCCATTTGGAGCCTAGGGTCTTGACTAGTTCTATCACTCTCCCTTGTTTTAACTTCCTCCATCTGCCAAATCAGCACGGACACAGGCCGTTGCTACATCAGGAGGCAAGGACACACTGTCTGCACCAGACAAATTGCTCGGTCTTCATGTGACTCAGTTGCTCATTTGTAAATGGAGGAAACAGCACTAGTTTTCCTATTGAAGGATACAGAAGTTCAGTGAGGTCTCAGGTCATGTGAGTGTCAGCTGGGGACTGGAAACCCTAGCCCTGAACTCTACAAAGTTTCAGTTATCTTTTCAGCAGAACACATATTGGAATGTGAGATTATTATTATTATTATTATTTTTCCCAGAATAAATGTCTCTGGTTTTGTGGCATAGACTCCAGCGTTCTGCCTGCACTACGCACCCAAAGTATTCCTGCAGAAATGTGGATGAGAGCCAGTCCAGCAGCAGAGGGAAAAGGAGGCAGATTGTGTAAGCGCAGCCTTGTGCACAGCTCATCTCTGCTCCTTCTGCTGGTTCACGGCCATCGACTGCCAGTGGGGTGGTCCCGGAGGAAGGACATCCCTTAGTGCTCCAGCCCCTGCTTCTCCCCGTGGCTTAGCCAGCAGCTTTATTCCAGATGGGTACCTGACTCCTCTGTTAGCTGTCTGCTGCAGGCTTGGGTGATCAGCAGCAGTCAGAAGAGTGCTCCTTGCATGGACAGTGCATTTCTGACACTACCCAGCAAGGGGCAGAGCTGCCACGCACTTGCACTTGGCCATCTCTCATCAGCTGCATTTTTTTTTTTTTTTTTTTTTCCTGAACCTACTTCAGGAAGACACAGTTGACTAACAGTGGATAATTGTCTGTTTCCACCCTCTATGCCTGCAGTTCAGCTTGGCTCCTAGGGTCTCTAGTAATTCCTACCCAGTTTCTTAAACCCCAGGTTAATGCCTCTAAGCCTTCTTTAGCCCTAAACTCACAGTGATTACTGCCTTAAGACTTCTCTTTCACCAATTTCCTCAATGTTTCATTTTGACTTTTACCTACGGCAGTTTCCAGACACCTTCAAGTTATAAAGTAGGACACAGAGCAGCAACCTGAAGCTATGGAGGAGGTGAAGAGCTCTGCTCCCTCAGGATGGTGGCCCTGCTAGAGGGCAGAGCCTCGCCATGGTGGAGCAATTCCTTGGGGAACAAACCCCACAATGAGATAAGACCCCAAGACTCGCCTCTGCTGAGTGCCAGGCACACTTCATCAGCCACGTCACACAGAGGCCACGTGATACTGCAAGTTATCGACAACAGGTAAAAGGGAAACTCTCAATGTCACCCTTGTGAGACGCAATGAGAAAAGACGAGACCGCGGCTCCTCGTGGCACTGAGTTACCAAGGGCCTTCTAACACTGTCCTTGTGCAGCCATTTGAGAGTGAAGATAAAGAAAGGGCTTGTTGAGAAACAGCCTGGAACAGCTTTTCCAAATCACCTCCCTTGTGATTTTCTCTGTAAAGTGCCTTTCAAACTGATTTATGCTAATCTCACAAGTAGACTAAAAATGTCATATAGGGACAGGGCACTTTGGCACCCACTCCCTCTTTAACACACCCTCAGTCTCTCTCTGTGAAACTTGGAAAGACCTCAGTCCTAAATGAGTGAAGTTCTGGGGAAAGGACTCTTGAGACAGATTTTTACACAGGGTTTATGTCTCTCTAAAAGAGGCCCAGCAGAATGACTGCATCTTTATTATCTCTCTCTCTTTTTATTATTTTTTTTTAAGGAAGACATTGATTACCTATTCAGTCTTCAAAAAGCCGAACACCTAACGATGGACGTAAAGTGTTGATTCCCAATGTAATGATAAGGAAAGCCCCACACGTGAATCTCTGTTAAAATGCAGTCCTGACGTATTTGGGTTGCTGTACGCAACTTGGATGAAGCATTGAGACTGCAGGATCAGGTCGGGGAAAAAACAAAAAACAAAAACCAGCAGATAGCTGTGTCCACTGTCCCATGGGTTTGCTACTTTACAACCAACGTTTATTGCTTTAGCCTTTTGAAAGAGCTCAATTTCTCTGAACTGCTGTGAAAAACACATTAAGGACCACGCTGCAGTGAATCACCGGGGTGTGTGCACCTTTGTCACCTGAACGTGCTGATGACTGGGAGGACGTCCGTGAGCAACCCTTACCTAGACCTGTCAGAGAAATGTGGATGGTTTCTGCTGGAGCGTTAGAAAACCCAGTTGCTAATGTTCCCAGTGGCTAATTGCCATGGGGAAAGATGTGATTTTCTTATATGTTAAGCAATCCTTCAACTCTTCCTTTCCTGGATTTTGCAATTCTGTGGTCTGGTTCCCCTTGTTACAGTAACCTTACTTTGGGGGCTGGGATTAATTTTCTATCTTGCACTGCTCACTTGGCCCAGGGAGCGTTGTCCAGCCATGACCTTCATTCGAAGTTAGCAGAGTTTCTGCAAATGAATCTCCTTTTCTGTTTCACAGAGCCGCTCAAATAATGGAATTTCCTTCCTATGGGAAATGCCAATATTTCAACATTTATTTTTGCCCTATTTTGAAACAAAAAGTCAAAACTCAAACTCTTGCAACACACGATGTTCAGAAAAATTCTAGCAGAAATGTAAAGAAACATTTTGGCTGGGATCAGGCTGATGTAAATCTGCTCCCACTTGAGCTGTAATGTTTCTTCATGCAAGTGCCTCTCATGATCATATTTTTACCTTGTAGGACAGACTGCATCTCTCATGTCACACTGCAGTGTGCCCTGTTGTGGAGCTGCTGTGGTGCCTTGTCCTTGATGCAGCCTTGAGGATGAGCAAAGGCCAAGGAGATCAGGGCCAGAAGGGCTAAAAGAGATGTGGTGCAGTTCTTGCTGACAAGACATTCTGGTTAGAATTTCTGATGGCCAGCAAAGAAAGTGGTAGCTAAAAATCAATATTTCTGATGAGAAAAAAATCTCACCGCTGATTTTTGACTGGGTTTCAACTGATGAGCAAGACAAACTTTTCTGAACTTCTGACATATCAGATATTCAGAAGTGTGGCCATTTTCTCCTTGGTTCTGCTGGGAGTACATGGAACTGAGAGGTTTCAGCTATGCTAAATGTCAGCTCATGCTCCCTGCTCGTCCCAGGCACACACAGGGAACGTGTGCTGCACACTTGCAAGGGCAGTTCTGCTTCAGGAGGCTGTCATTTGTTCCATACCATTTTTCACAAACGGTATGAGCTGCAAATGCCTAAGCATTTAGGCATTTGGTGTGAGCTGCAAATGCTTAAGCTGGTGGTGATGTCTGAAGTCCTAAACCCAGCATTTTGCCAAACTTCCACAATCTTTACTGATATTTCCATTGGAATCCCCTGCTCTATCCCCAGTATGTTCCCTCGTGGAAACTCACCTGAATTCCCCAGCCTACCTCCCACTCCCCGTGGGAAGGAATATTTGCTTATTGAGAACTTTTCATTTCTTCTCTTCCATAAGCAGATTGCCTTTATCCTTCCTAACACTGCTCTGCCTCCTGCAGCCTCTGCCTAGCTGTGCTTTGTATGGCATGAGCAGCTTCCCCAGTTCTCACACTTTCAGGTTTTGTGGGTATTTCCCTATTCACTGTTGCAGTTTTTGTGTGCAGTAGTTGACTTTCAGCAAGGATGCCATCAGTTGCCTCATTGTATATTAGTGCTGATCTTGGATTCTTTCTTAGGATGGCTGGCAAAAGCACTTTTTCCTTCTTCAGTAGATCAGTCATAAAAAGCAAAGTACCAGAGCCGTCTCTTCTATGTTCTACTGGCATTTTAATTGTTAACCAACTATACACACACTATGAGATGTTTCTTTTTGTAGTAGGCAGTTCCCTCATAGTCACTTACTCATAGGTTTTGACAGCTGAATTGTGGATGTGCTAAGTTTCTCTGCCTGCTCTAGGGACACACGTGCACTGCAATCTCACCTGTGAATTGGCAGCAGGTAGAGCATTTCTCAGAACTCCGTTTTCGTACAATTTTTGAAGGACTATGAAACATCCTGCCAGCATGAGAGATGGCATCACTCCTAGAGACTGCTCTTAGAGAAAAAAATATTTCTTATTGAAACTGTCAAATGCAAATTGGTTCAATAAGAATATTTCCTGCTGTGGAGAAAGGTACTATTCAAAACTTGGGCTATACAGCACAAGATGGATGTGCCTTGTCACAGCTGCTCTTGGAGCAGCCAGGACAGGCTGCTGTCCCTGCTTTCCCTGTCCCTTTCTCCACAACTTTATTTCTGAAAACATCTATCTAGCACGGCAAGAGGCAGTTCAGACAGGTAGGATAGCTGAATGCCCATACTAGCATGAGATGAATGTGACCTGTTCTTATACCTTCATCTCCTGCCTTGTCTGATTTCACTACATTTCTTCTGAGGGGTGCATTGCTCAAATCTGACATATTTTCTTCCACAGTTCAGGGTCTTTTCTGGGGGCATTAACATGTTCAGATTCTTTCTCACTTTGCCCTTTCTCCGCCCAGCAGGTCCTTCCTGCTCCCCTTCCCCAGCCTCCCCACTGATACAGCTGGGTGATAGTGGGGTGAGGAAGAAAGGCTGGGGAAAAGAGAATCCCACACAATTTCTGGATAAGAGTTGGGTATTCGGGAAACAGGTTGTTAGGTTGGCAGCAGCTGCTCTGGAACAGTCTCTGGCTTGAGGGATGTGAATTGGGCCCTAGGAAGTCACGAAGGGAGAAATTTAATCTTCAGTGGAGAGTGATGGCAGCCCATAGGACAGCCACTGTAGCAGGAAGGCCAGAACTGAAACGTCTGTTGGGTTGAGAGACAGCTGCAGAACTACACGTGGGCTATACCATATTGTCTGATTGCGACTTTTATGCAGCCAAATAATACAAAAATTGTGAACAGTGTTTCTTGGCAGGAGCAGCAGTCCACTAAACAGTAGTGCACACAGTTATTACTTATTCTGAGTGTGGTTTGTTTCTCTGGATGAGAAACTGTGATACAGCACCTTCATGTACACCCTGCTCCTTATTAACATCTTGAAATGCCTCAACTGGCAATTCATTACTCCAGGGGAATGGCTTTCATGGCTTTCCAACAACAGCATGTGACTTCTGGGCATCCTATATTAGTGAGTTGTACAAGCTGGAAAATGTCAAAAAACCTCACTGATAATTCAAGTAGCTTGGTCTGATGCTGCTGTGGGTTAAGTCTGCCTTCCCTGAGCTGGGAAAGCAGGATGGAAATACTTCTGCTGCTCCGATGATATATTTGTCCAAATTTAACTTGGCCCATTTTCTCTGGTATTCTCCACATGGTATTACCATTGGCATTATGCTCTTCTCCATTAGTTCCCAACGCTGTATATATGTATATTACAAGGACAAAAGGGACCATTTGTGATCATCTAGTCTGACCTCCTTTTTCAGGACAGGAATAGTCCTGTGTTAATTAATTTTCTTTTAAGTAGAATATACTATTTAGAAAAAATTCTGAACCTGCATTACTCTTTTCTGGTGGTGATGAATTCACCACAATTCCAGGCAAATTATATAAGCCTGGGTCTACCTGACCCTTGAAATTATGCATGATAATTCGGAAGAAGCAGTCAGCTGCTGCTGTAAATGAGCTGAACTGAACTTAATGCTAATAGTAACAGTGACATTATCACACCAAGCACCTGTAGCGTACCTTAAACAGCGTTTGCAGGTGGACAGGCAAATCTGATTTCACAATTCGCTTTCCTCTAGGAATTTATCCAAACATTCACTAGCTTTCTTGAAGGAGAATTCAAAACAACAGGATTTCAGAGAAAACAGAGCTGTATGGGAATTCTACACCCTTGGCATTCCTTCACCGAATTGCAGAATTCCCTAAAACCAGCTACTTTCAACCACTCCTGATGGACTTGGTCTTTGATTCCCACCAGTTCTCTCTAGGAAAATCACACTCTACCTATCTCTTCTTCAGGACTTTTTTTTTTTTCACTCTTTTTATGACACTCTTTTGTCATGTTTCTTACACTTGTAATTTTGACAAAACACCTGTTTACCTTGGGGTAGAGCCCTGCTCTAACACTCAATACTCTGAAGTATTCCGGATGAAAGTATAGCCTTCTCCAGAACTGGTGTCTCGGTGACAATTTTTCCCTACACAGGGCTACAGAAGTGTCTGGTGGGCACCCATCACCCAGCCAGGCGGTGTGGATTTGTAGTCTGGGTCTCCCTGGAACACGCCCGGAGCACCTGACCTGCACGTACAGCACTGGGCTTAGAATCACAGAATCATTTAGGTCAGAAAAGACCTCTAGGATCATCAAGTCCAACCTTTAACCTAGCACTGCCAGGCCTACCACTAAACCATATCGCTGAGCACCACACCTACACATCTTTTGAAGACCTCCAGGGATGGTGACCCAACTACTTCCATGGGCTGCCTGTCCCAATGCCTCACAACCCTTCCAGTGAAGAATTTTTCCTAATACCCAACCTAAACCTCCCCTGGCACAACTTGAGGTCATTTCCTCTTGCCTTGCCACTTGTTGCTTGGGAGAAGGGACTGACCTCCACCCTGCTGCAGCCTCCCTTGAGGTAATTTTTCTTCCTGTCCCCTATCGCAGATCATAAAGCAGAAGGGTGAAGTGGTGGCCCTGATGCCTGTGGGTGTCAGACTGGGCTCAGGCGAGCACACAGGGCCCAAACTGTAGCACAGAGAAGCTTGGAGTGGTGCTGGCTGCACGCTGTCAACAGAGGCAATGCAAACTGTCTCACAGCTCATTACAGAAACTGAGCCAAAGGGAAGGCACGTTCCCAGCTTATCAGGCCACCTCCTCTGTGAGCTCTCTGATCTACTTTTCAAGTGATTGTTCCTGACCTAGGAGAAGCCCCTGAGAAATCTCACAGTTCATAGCCTGCAGCTAAATGGGCATCAGCAAGCAGCCACGGTGGGGAGGCGCGAGCGTGGCACGCGCAGTCTGCCTACCCGGCTGGAAAATTCCACTCCTCTTCATCACTGCGGACCATGCTCGGGCGCTGAGGAAGCAAGCCCTGCCAGCGGTGTGTTTATCTGTGTGCCCGGCTGCTGCTCTGCTTTGCTGCTGTGAATTGTGTCCCATTTGCCAGGACACCTGCACTATCTGCTCAGCCCTCTTTTAGTACCGTGATAAGAAGTAGCTACGAAACAGCATCCTGCTTCCTTTGCTCTGTTTCATTGTATTTTTTTAGCAGGGCTGACAGTCAATACAGGGTAGCACAAAGGGTGAGGCTCTGGAGTAAGGATGCCAGCGAGACCAGCTTCTCCTCCAGCTCTGGCCAAGCTGTGCACAAGAACCCAGCTCCTCTTTCTCTCCTGGCACCTCTGCTGTGTGAGCAGCTATGGACATCCCCGCCCCAGACCAACCTGAAGCCTGCTAAACTTGCGTAGAATTGGTCAAATAACTTACAACGGTGTCTTCTTACTTCTGACTATCAAACCATGAATCCTAAAGTAATCCTAATAAATATTACAACATTTAGCCTTCCAGTACTGAAGGAATACTGACTGGCCAAGGATCGGAAAGGTTTCAAGTGCTCCCAGCCCCCCTCTCTCTTTGCCACACTTCCATACAACTTTCCCCCCCTCTCCCTTTTTAATGCTTGCGCACTCCCACCCACAGACATGCTCCTACCTTCTGGATTTGCAGCTGTGCTTGCTGTAGGGATGTTTAATCCCCTGTTAGGAGGCCAGAAAAGCCTGCATGTGTCTGGGCGGAAAGCCTCGTGTTACAATGTCACCGAGGTCACCAGCAGACACCCATTAGTAACCAATGGGAATAAATCCCCTGGGAATTAGGCAGCTGTAATTCCTGGAAACTAGGCTTTGCACTTCAAATGTACTATTGCGGGATTCCTTTCAATACTAAGCACTGAAATACCACAGGAGGCACCTCAGAAGCCTACACATATAAACAGCAAAGCAAGAAATAAACATTATTCGGACTTTTTCCTGTAATGTTCCGAAAACTTGCAGCCTCTCGCTGGCTAATGGCCTCACAGCACCCAGCTGCTTGTGATCACTGAAGGCACAAGGAAATGCAGAGCAAGTGTCTCTACGGTCATCCAAGGGAGCAAACAAGCACCTTGCAACACTAACATGCTCTTGGCACTAACAGGGGTAGTGAGGTGCAAGCAGGACGCATGCTCTGAAGGATTTTACTTAGGCACTCAGTAACAAGGTTGTTTACTAATGCCTCATTTCCATGACATGCTTTCCCTTAGTCGGGTTTTTAGATGCATATACATGTTTTATCCACAAGCTTAAAATAATGCCTCAAAAAAAAGTCAATGGGGGAGGTCTCTTAGCACTTTCCAGGTCAGTTATTTTAAAATAAGGTATCAGAAGGGGGACAGAAATTTGAAGAAGTGACGCTTGCTCAGTCTAACCAACATTTCCAGGCAACTAGCACATAACATAATTCTCGAGTTCTGGTTAAAGTGCATGTCTTACATAGCTGTGACAGAAAATGTAAAAGGGAGAACAGGAGTGAGTGAGGTGACAAGCTCGATGTCCTGCCTTTACTTACATGAAGCCCAGAAGCAAAGCTGCTTCTCAAAGGTTGCAGCTGTGTGAGCTTCATGGATTTGCATACATTTTGTAAGATAAACAAACTGTATTAGATATATCCTATATCCTCATCACTCATTCCTGTGACAATGGGAAATTGTACAGAATATTTGAAAAACAGAAAAAAAGAATATTTTCTGAGCTTCGGAAGTCTTTTAGCACCTTTAGTGCTTCCCCTGGATCAGAAATCCTCTCCAAGTTTAGGATCTCCTCTGTGGATAACAAAGTTGATGCAAAATCGATCAGCGCACTGATTATTACCTTGACGAGGTTCTCACCACTCCTGCACGCGGTAGACCTGAAGTGAAGAATCTGGAAGGCTTGGGAGGCAGCAGGGAGCCCAGGTTTGCTCAGGGGCCAGCCTCTGCCTGCTGAGGTCAAACGACAGCATCTGCAAACTCCCAGCTGCAGAGGAAAGCCAGGCAATGAGCTATCGAAGATGGAAAGAAATCCTTTGGAGAGGAGCAGTTATCCCCAAGCCTTGCACAGCGTCACATCTGTGGCTCGCTCCTTATTCCTTCTTGTGACTTTGACTTCTGCCGGCCTCCAGGAGCAAGGCTGCGCTGTCGCCCTCCCAGTCGGGCTGGGAGCCAGGGCCAGCACGAGCTGCAGTGGAAGGAACGCGGCGGTCTCCTCGGCTGAGCAGCACGAACTGATAGCGGCATGGCAAGAGCAGATGGCTGGCAGGGCTCAGACCCCGTGCGCTTGCTGCTGGGAGATGTTGGGCAAAGGCTAGGGAGGGCAGCAGGATCTGCTGTAAGGCAGAAGCAGGAAGGAGCCCGGAGGCCTGAAATCAGGTTTAGTAATACTGAGAGCTGAGGGAGACAGCTTGTCCTGGGGAGAGAAGTGACTGCAAGTCACGCTGATAATAATGCTGTCTGATATTAATGATGAACTATTTGCAAAGTCAGAACAGAGGGGGCCCTTCTCAGAGCACACAGCCATGCACGGGGGTCCCTGGAAAGTGCCAGACAAGCTCTTTCCTGAGCCCTGAACACCACAGCCTTGACCTGCAGCACTGGGACCAGCTCCCTGCTGGCCCAGGAGAACCCAGCAGCAGGGCAGAGCTGCTCAGCACCTGGCTGCTCCTGCGTGGGAACATTCAGCTGGTGCTACATAGTGAGCTGCACATACAGCCCGTGTACCAATGCATGAAGGTGTTGCTCATGTTGCTTTCAAGAGATTGACTACTTAACATCTACTGATACCTCTACAGAATTGCAGGGGGCACCACAGCTCAGAGAAGGAAGTTGGGCAAGATGTAAAAAAGTCATAAAGAGCCTGGAAGAGCCTCTGCATGATTTTGCAACACACTGGACTAGCTACAGCCTGTCCCTATACTGCAAAATCTAGTATTAAGAGAGAAGTTAAGGACTCACATTTTCTTTTGTACAATATGGTCTTCAAGAGCTTCATCAGATAGTACAGAAGCAACTAGAGAAAGGAGCATAGGAGATAAGGATGACTCGAGTATTACCCAAACTCACAACAAAATTGACTAACTCAAATGAGAAACACAAACACTTCATTACACTGCAGTTATACCCAAACTTTCACTTCTCATTTTCTTTTAGTCTGCAACTGACTGGTTAAATTGCTCATAATATCTGAACAGAAATAAGTGTAAAACATTCACAAGGTGTCTGACAGTTCTGTGAAGTGTCTCATGCCTATGGCTTTGTGCAATTAGTCCACACAAGCAGGTGCTTGTGCTGGGGAATGTACACAGATTCGTCTCCCTGAAAGGAGAGGTCTTCCACAACGTTGCTGTGGTTCTCCAGAAATCCTAGGTGTGACGACAGTGTACAGGCTACGTTTATTTAGGCTCATTAATTCAACTGATCAAGAAGAGCTTAAGTCATGACTTGAAGTAGTCAAGTGCCATCAGAAGACATAAAGAGAGGGCATATTAATTTAAAACAAACACAGAATAAAATTCTACAATTGGGAGCTGAAGCTAGACATATCCAGACTAGATGCAGCCCTTTAAGGGCAACAATTTTTAATTAGAGTATCAGAAAATTCCTTTAATTCAGCATGCTTTATGCTGGAATTGGTTATCTCCTTTCAAGGCTATGTTCTAATTCAATCATGAGGCTCACTGCAGACAAAATGAGAAAAATCCTTTTGCTATACAGGACGCCAACGTGGATAATGTCATTTTTGCCTTTAAAAGCTATGAATTGTACTAAATGTCACATGTCCAGATCTAATAGAACACCTGAATGCCATGAGAGAACTTGGGAATCATCAGAGAAATTACAAAAAGTCAGTGGATGCAATCAAGCTCAAATTTACCACTGCTAATTCCTGGAATGGACCTTCTAGGAAGGTCTTATGGTCTGCCAGGACATCGGTGGAGACAGGCAGCAGCTCTGGCCTCCAGCGGTGTCCTGTGCAGCAGCATAAGCACTGGCTTTGCAGCCAGCAGCCACAGCACAAACTCCCATGCACAGTATCACAGGCTGCTGCACATATAAGTGCTTCTCTGCATATTTTTTTTTTTTACTCCTTTAGCAAGAATGGTCATTTCTGTATCTTCCAATAATCATTACCTTAGAAAAATATAAGAATAATCTAAGTTGCCAACACTGTTTCAATAGAGAAATCAACATTACTTTGATGTGACTTTGAAAACAGCTTTATAGATATACATATATGTTCTGCTACAATAAGAACTACCTTACTGCTTTGTTCATAAGCAGCTATAAATCCACCTCTTCCAGACTGAAGTTTGGAAGTGCCCACTTACTCTGTGATGAATGCATTCACCAGAGCTACAGAAAGTGTGAACAATGTCAAAGGCTGAACATGTCAAAATTCATCTGTATTTTGATGTGGGTGATGTTTTCCAGATCTTGCCTGCTTTCCTAGTTTGGCTTCACCAATTGTTCCACATCTTTTCTGAAGTCTTCAGCATCTCAACCTGGATCAG
This sequence comes from Oxyura jamaicensis, assembly GCF_011077185.1. NCBI lineage: Eukaryota > Metazoa > Chordata > Aves > Anseriformes > Anatidae > Oxyura > Oxyura jamaicensis. Next base: position 3,758,908 of record NC_048920.1, read on the forward strand.
TACTCAACGTGAAGCCTCTAGTCGATGGTGATTAAAATTAAAAACTTGCTTTTCTTTGTGTACCAGTGGCATTTCAGAGCTCCCTAGGATACCTGTTCTGCAGCAGGAGTGCATTGTTGTATTTGCAGTACATTTTGCAGTACTGCATTTGAAACTTGCTGCTGCTCTCAGATGCAGTAGTGCCTCCTGTAGACCACAGTGACAGTGCTATAATAAACCAACAAGATGCAGAAATGTGCTAATTTTCAAAATATACTGCAGACGTCTCAGCAGGACAAGTAAAGAAAGTTAGGGTTTATTTGTACCCATTATATTTTTATTTTTTTAATTTTAATTTTAATATTTTAAATTTTTTATTATTATACTTTTACTACACTTTGTATCACAGAGGCACCAAGAAGAGAGAAAGGCAAGAATGCAGTGAATCGGGACATCATATGAGAACAACCAAAAGCAAGGAAGTGAAATTTTTGAGTCAGAAATTGTGTAAAATGAAGTGCTTGCTTCCCCATCTAGTGGTTATGTTCAGAAGGAAGAAGGCTCCAGTAAAAATTGGCTGCTGGTCTTAAGGCTGTATTCATTCATCTGTGGGACTGAACTCTAGGATTAAACACTACAAATGTGGTGATACATGGTTTTGCAGGTCCTCTTCAGATGGTAAGGCTGGTCCAGTGATAACTGGTCCACGTCCTCTTCCGCTTCTACCTGCACAGCTCATCTTAGACAGTACTCTGAACATGAAAGAGATAAAATATATCACAAAATCATAGAACCATACAGGTAGGGCAGGACATTTTATATTTTAACTTCCTGTTTAGAACAAGGTTGCGTCAAAGTTAGATCAGGTTGTTCAGTCAAATTTGGTCCAGTTGAATTTGAAACTCTCCAAGGATGGAGATTCACCACCTCACTGGTCCTTATCCCACAACTGCTCCACCATTCTGGGAAAGAACTACAAGGAGACAAAAATTACTAGAAAATACATCTCCAGTCCTGTAAAAGATTTGGTGTAAAAGTGCCTTTTTTTCTGGCATGCTGTTCCAGGTGCAGAGGAAGATGCTCTTTGCATTTTACCTCTTAGGTTGTGCCAAGCAGAGACTCAAACTGCCAGGTCTCCCAGCGGTGCAGGGAGATCAGTGAAGTTTCAGCCCCTGTATAGCTGTAATTACTGAGACTCTTGCTCATACTTTCAGGCCCTGTTGTTCTGTAGAACCCACCCAGAGCTATGAGGACTTCCAGCACACTGTTTTATACCACTGGGGTCCAGAGAGTCAAATCCTGAGAACGGGGTTCAAGTTTCAAAAGGATTAGAGATGGGATCTATAGACCACGATCCATTCTGAGGCATTTCTTTGTGTTTATGAGTGTTCTTAGTTGCCCTCTCACATGTACCTGCTGCTGGAAGTCAGCCAAAACTTTTAGTGATCCAGCTTGCTCCCTCTGAAATGAAACATCAGCTCTTCTCAGAAAGGCAGTTTCAGTGATCCTCCCTCCCATCCCCTCGGCATTTTTAGGATGGGGCCCGCAATTCTTGTGCTTTAACACACTCCTGCAGCGTCTCAAGCAAAATGACACCTGGCCTGCTGCCCTCAGGGGCTACGAAGCCTGCTTTTTGTTATCCTAGACTACCATCTAGTGGGTGCTGGTGATCACGTAACAGCCACAGAAGCATATCTGACTTCTGGAGACCAGGCTGCTCTTCTGAACTGACCCAAGCGAAAAGCCCTGATGCAGAGCTGTGTGCCAGAAGGGAGCAGGGCTAACCCAAAAGCTCAAGAAGATGAAACCTGCTTCATGGCATCCCAGAGATGCCAAGAGCAGTTCTGGATGGCTAACCTGACAGTGCTGAGATGCAAGTGCTGGGAGGCAATGCTCTGAAGAGCTTTGGGAGATGTCCCCTTCTAGAACTTGGACAAGATGGCAGTCTGGCCTCCATATCGCCTGCCTGCCTGCTCTGGCTCCAGAAAGAAGGGGCTTTGGGGAGGGCAAGCACTTTGCCCGTATGCCCCTTTCCCCTCCACCATTAGCCTCTCGGATATACAACATGGCTGGAAAGCAAGCCATCCAGGCCATAAGGCACCCAAATCAGGTGGAGACTGGGCCTGGCATATGAGCAGCAGCCTTTGCCAACAAATCTTCTACAGCTTTTGCTACAGAGGTGCAGTAGATCTTGGAGATCCCTTCTGCATTTCCACCGGACACCCTCACCACCAGTTCCGTTGGGACACAGATGGGCATTGCCAAAGGGTAGAACTGTCTGGCACCTGAGCATGGTCATGTCCCTGCAGAGCAGAAGACATGGTGTCATGTCTTCAAAGCCAGGCCAATAAGCCCAACCCTTCACGCACTGCTTCCTGTCATTCCACCACATATGAAGATGTGAATCAACACCTCACAGCCACAGGTCTCATCTGCCTCTACAGCAAAGCTCATTTGTGTCTTCTGGCTTCAAAGCCAAGGACATCCCTGAAGCAACAGGCTCTCCTTCCTCATCCTGATGGCCACCTGCTCCTGAGGAGCCCAGGAAAGAACCAGTGCACCACCTCCCCATTTCTGACCTTGATGTCACAGCTGCAAACCAGGAACAGGTGACCCTGGACATGACCATGGACGCTGGGTGAAGCCAATACCACTCATTTGTACAGCAGCTCTAACCAGCAATGAAAACAATGAAGCTGATCATTGGCAATGAAATGTGTAAGTCTTTTGTGACTGACTGGTGGTATAGAGCAATGAGAAGGGGACATCTGGTTTGGGGCTAATTCCACATCTCAGCTAAAGCAGCTCTGACGTTCAAGTACCACAGGGACCCATTCTGCCTCCTGCACTTCTTGCCCTCATGGCTAGCAGTACAGAAGCTGAAGGGTCTGTCTGGAATGGTTCAACAGTGTCCTCACATAGATGGGGCATGGTGCCACAGCCTGCAGTGTAGCGCGCAGCTGAGGGACAGCACTGTGCCATGTGTCCTCCAGGGCACATCAACCTGCAGATGCATGGCTGAATGAATTCTTCATCCAGGTCATGCTGGCCATCACACCCGGTTTGTCCACAGTTCTCTTGAAATGACTACATGATTGTCAGCTGTGGCAGGGAACTGGCACGTACCAGTGCAGTACAGAGTGTCATATGCAGGCTGATATTCACAGCTAGAGAGGGGTAAGTCCTAGCCTGGATGTGTACAGAAGGGAGGTGGAGGTGCTAGAACTGAATGTGTAATTGTGGTACTAGATGATCCTGAACATGACGTTTTTTTGGTATTCTCCTCAGTTTGCCATCCAATTTGACAGTCTCCTCTTGCAGATGATTCAGTCATAGGAGTTCCCTGGCATAACACACACATGTCAAACCCCAGCTACCCCTTGTAGCTTGGAGTAGTTGGAGAGGTTGGGGCACTGGACAATCACCTGAGGCACCCTGACAATGGATATCCTTTGGGGGGTCATAGTCCTGGCCTCTAACTCTATGAAGTTTCCACCCTTGAATGACCCTCAACTGATGGGGAAGAATAGGATAGCAAGACTCCTGAGAACAAAGGCAGCTGCCTGCTACAGTGGCACAAGTTCTTGGAAGACACAGCCCTGCTACGGAGGGCAGTGACCTTGCAGAGAACCTGGATGTGGACCTTTCTAGGTGAAAACCTCAGTCATCACTTTTGTACTCTTATAGGGAAATTGATCTTGACAACAGCCAAGGTCTCTTGCACTGTTAGTAAGTTGTGACTGTGTCCTGCGTATGCCTCCAGAGAGGGGTGCAGTGAGTAGGAACAGAGGCTATGGCAATTATAAGACTCAGTTCTTTTTACAGGTCCTGCACATTTTGGATGTGGACCTTCTGCTGCAGGAATACATAAGCTCCCCCAAGCCACCTGGCTTCCATGACATGGTCCACCCTCAAGCAGAAGTGAAAACAGGAGCAGAGATCTCGTAAGAGGCTTTGTGACATTTAGTTTCAGTGATGGCTGTGCCAGCTATAACCGCATGCAGCGCTCACTGAGCTGCCTCTTTTTTTAGTGGAAGGCATGCAGCTTTTGGTAATGAGTGTTGCAGATCTGTATTCTTAAGGAGGAGTAAAATCACATGCTGGAGTATTATTGTTATTTTTTTAAAACACAAATCAGTGCATGGGAGATACCTAGCTTGCTTATCCCAGCTTCAGCTCAAATGAGCCCATATCCTTTTTCATGCTAAAAATTGATGCAAGAAAAAAATAGAGACTGAATTTTTGTCAGACTACTGAAAAATAAGTGGATCTGTATGCCAACACAGCTGTACTTTGCATCTCTCCTCAGTGGAGAGGAAAATTGACCAAACATATCAGGTAAGATGCAGAAGGAATTCTGTTTTATAGGAAAAGTTAAAGAAAATAAGTATGAAGCAAATTGTACCATTGGCTGGGACGACAACTCACATGTCAAAACAGAAAAGAACCAAAGAGGAATGATGAAGACACTCCAGATGGATCAAATCAGAAGTTTCACTTCTGAAATGAAACAAGCTCACAGAGTTCTACCATCCGTTGTTTTCATATACTTATCATCAGCCTTTAGACTTTGCAGAGAGCCCAGGAATAGGGAACTAAAAGTTAAAAAAAAAAGTTTATTTGTTTGTTTGTTTGTTTTTTAAAAAGTTTTTTTGGTAGGGGTTTGGAAATAGATGGTCTTTAAGGTCTCTTCCAACCCAAGCCATTCTGTGATTCTCTGATTCTATGAAAAGGAGTGGTGGGGGTCACCATCCTTGGAGGTACTCAAAACTCAGTGGGAAGGCCCTGAGCTGCATGATCTTGCTTTGAAGTTGGCCTTGCTCTGGGTGGAAATGGGGACTAGAGACCTCCAGGCCTTGGTGCATATGTAGCTACTGCCAGGAGACTCTAATACCATGATGTCTCTCAAAAAAGGCCACAGGCTTAGTTGAGCAGCAAAGGCCCAATGGATAAAACTGGAAGGCAGTAACCCAGCATACCTGCTTCAATAACATCTCAATGCACCTTTGTCTGAATTAAGCTTTTTTTTAACCTAAGACGGAGGTACATGATTTTGTGAGGGATGCAGTAAGGGGTGAGGCAAAAATGATGGTGATGGGTGTGGGGCAGGTGTGTAAGCTGTAGTGAAGAAGAAACTGTAGTGATGGGTCATGGATGGAGTGGGGTGGTGAAATGGATGTGTTATGTTGGGGGATTGGTGTTCTGAAGCAGACATTGCAGCTTTGGTGATGTAAGGATCTGTTGGTGAGAGGCACGGTTTCTCTCCAGAAGGAGTGCTTTAGGGTACCATTAATTGCTTTAGTTACTGAATATAGTGCTTTAGTTACTGAATATAAAAGAAGGACTTATATGAATTTTAACGGACTTTGGATATGCAAGGGTCTCTTCTGACTTCACAATTTCTCAAGGTAGGTCTCAGTTAAAACTAATCAAAGAAGTTTAAAAAAAGTAATCCTGATCTTGAAATAACCATGCCTACAAGGAAACAGGTTGGCAACATTTCTTTTCCTCTTTTAAAAAGATATGAAGAGAAAATTACTCCTCTACTTTCTTCTTCTTCCCCCTCACACTCACATATCTCCCTTTAACTTCAGTCATGTGCAGATAATTATTAATGATGAAATGACTTACCTACAGGATCTGCTCATATATGGTCTATAACTGGCCATATGCATAATGTACAGCCAAACACATTATTTTTAATCTCCTTGACTGAAGCTCACTGACATCCATGCAGCACCTGTTTGCCCCTAGAGGATTTGATGAGTGTGGTTGGCTGGAAGCTCTCTGTACTCCAGATGTGGAGCACATGCTGATGTAGTTTAAATTCACAAGAGTTTCATCCAGCTGTTGCTGGGCTGTTTGTTACATGTGGGGTAATTAACACAAAAACATTCTCCTTCATGTCAGCGGTGCATTGTCCCATCTTCTTACTGGATCTGCAGTTGAACTTGCATGCAGTTCCCGGAAATGCTGAACAAGTCCCACAGTCTTCCCTTCTTTTTTATGAGCCAGGCTCAGTTCTGCAGTGCATTGAGCATGTGAGTAGCTTCGCCTATTTGAATCAATCCGCTGGTATGGCTTATTGATTCTTTCACGGTGGCAAGCAGATGGTCCCACTGAAACCATTGTGAAACCTTGCAGATGAGGACATTAGAAGCAATTGAATTTAATAATGGCCTGAAAGTTTACTGAAACTGAACCAGATGCCAAAGACAAGAGTAGGTGTAGGCTAGTTATGTGGTTGGTTTCTCATGTGGACTTCCTCAAAACTGTCAGATGACTTCTTTCCTTACAGATGGAGAAAGATGGAGGACTTTCCTTCCTTGGGAAGGCTCTGTGGCTCACTGTCTTCACTAAGTGGGAAGTAAATATTTGATAAGAGATCATGTGCTGAGTCACAACCTCTGAAAACACTAATGGTGGTAACTAATGTCACTGTTAGGGTGTTAAGGATGCTCACATTAACTTATACACAGCTATTAGTTTTCAGGGATGAACTACTGCCTTCACAGTTGTAGGTGCCTTGAAGTCAGTCCACAAGATGCATTTTCTTAATTGTTATAATTTCCAGCAAGGAAATGTTTGCAAATCTGTAGCTTAGCTACAATAACCCAATGTCATTAACACAGTGGTTTCTGGCTAAGGGTCATGATGCCACAGAAGGTCTCAGCAGTCACGATAGGGATCAGGATTCTAACAAAGCATCGTGCTGAAGTGGGTCCAGAAGATCCACAGAAATGGTTCTGCTGGCTGGGAAAGGCTGTGAACTGCTACCACTTGCTGTGACATAGGTCAACTGAGTTTAACAGGAACCCCTTCCTGAGGTTGCTTGCTCCCACCAGCTGTCTTGTACCACGAGTAATCAGTCCAACAGAGCAGAGACCAGCAAAAAAAAGAGAGGCGTTTGACTGGATCAATTTGAGCAGAATCTGACTTAGTGTCCTGGATAGAACTCCCAATTCATAATGGTCACTGTATCATTACAAATCATACAAGTGCTGGTTGGAGGCACCTATGGAGACCTCTTGTACAACTTTCTGCTTGAGCCAGCAACAGCAGAAAATTGGTACATCCACTGACCTACACGGTGTGCATACCCCGTGTGATTGTCTTCTGGTCCAGGGCAGTGGTAGAGAGATAAGAGCTGGAAATGAGATCATGATCACCTGTGGTGCTGTCTTCACTCTAGAGCCTCTGTTTCTTATACTGCTGCTGCATGCTTACACCTATGGATCAAAATGCCAAGTGATATTATTAATATCATGCTACAAAGCACAACACTGTGTAAGTCTTTCAGGGTCTGAGCTCATTCAAGTTACAAAGTCTCAGAAGAAAAAAGCGTCCATACAGGGTGGTTGTGGTTGTTGTTGTTGTTGTTTTTGAGAGAGAGAAAGAGAGACAGAGAGAGAGAGCACTCTGCCATGGAAAAATATTTAATTTGTCAAAGTCATAGTGACTTTTAGGCCATGTCCCTTTAGAAATGCTGACCTAACAATAGTACTAATCAGAAAGCACGGCATTTATAGTATCTTAATGGCATGCACCCAAAATAGATTCTAGTTATATCAGCAAGTTGACAAGCTCGCAGGGTACTGATACCTCTTGTAATTAATTTCTAAAAGTCACAGGAACTGTAAAGTTGGTGTGGGTGGAGTTTACTTTTATTGAAATAATAAAGTGCCAGAATCACATTTACCCTGGTATTATTACTTGGAGGTAAATTAAATCAGAATCTGGCCTCCAAACTGTGATAAGATAAAACTGTTAATTTTCCTCTCTTGTGTTAATGATGCCGGAGAAGTATGGGCTCTAATTAGAACATGAATAGAGAACACACTGTGACCTGCTGGCTCTTAAGGTCTAGTGAGTGTAACTTTCAGAGGTAAATTCTTGCTAAATCACTTCCTTTAACTAGGTCACACCACCCACTATGCTAGTACCATGTATTCATTAGAGAAGCACAGTACAGTAGTGCCTATAATTAAAGTTGCCCAACATTGCCATGATAAAAGCATGTTTGCCATTTCTTATAGGTTTAACAGGCTTTAATGCTCTGAAGGATAAGTGTTTCTGATGGATAAGTGTTTCAGAATAAGCGCTTAAATTCAAAATACAAATTATGGGTTTTAGATACTCGAATAATGGGTAATTACTCTCACACCAATTCAAAATGAGTGATTTCCTCAGTTTGTAGGGCATGTCTGCTTTGGGACAGGGACTTAGTACCATGCAAACTGGAGCTAAGTCAGCCACATTGTATATACATGAAAACTATGGTTCTCATGGGATTAGACATGCTAATGTTTTCAGCTAAATTTTCTGCAAATTGTGTGCACCAAACACGATCCAATTCTCCAGTGAAGAGGCACAGCCAAGGTCTAGACATCATCTAGGTTTGGACATCACACAGCAGCCAGCAGTACTGCCTAGCCCTGTAAACTGACAGTGGACTGTACAGAATGATAAAATCTTATAAAGCTGTTCAATATCCAGCTGCTTGCTGGATATTTTCTTGTCTCTGTGGTGGTTTCTTTGAGCCATATCAGCTACTTATTTCATTCAGATGCTTTTACCAGAAAACCTACACTTTCAGATAAAGGCATCTGTTCATTTCTCTGGGTGATAAAGTTGGTCCTGTCACCTTCCAAGTTGAGAGAACTCCTAAGGTACTGCAGTGAATTGTGTTCCTAACCCAGATAACACATCCTAATGAATAGCCTGCAGTGCATTTCATTATGACAAATCAGATAGAAAATAAACATTTTCATTTGAAAAGGAATCCTAGGCTCTACTTTGCAATACCCCCATTAACTGGAAAAAAAGAAGTGAAGAACCAGAAGGTAACATTTGGGAAGGACTTACAATTACTGTGGGAATTTCAGAAAACTGCACTTACTGACTGACTGGCTGCATTTGCAGTTTCACTGGATCATTTTATTTTCTCCTTCACAAAAGTTGAAGCTCCCTTTGCTCTTGGATTTAGTCCACGTGTAGTGCTTAAAACATTATCTTCTATAAAAACAAGTACATTTGACACTTTCGTAAGTGCTGGAAAAAGCCTGAAGTATAATGCATGTGAAGTCAGGGTTTTTCCACCCAGTTGAGGAGGAGCAGGTTCTATTCTCTGTGAAGAAGAAAGTCAGAAGTTGCACTTAGTCTCTGAAAAGCTGGATTTAGTCTGAGTGTAGCTGCAGCTTTACCCCTCATGAGGAAAATCCTGCTCAAAATTTTACATTGAGCGGCCATTAAGGTTGCTCAGCTTTTCACAGTTGCCTTGTGAACAAGATGTTTGATAGACAGTCATGGTAGCTCTGTCCTTTCAAACTTTTTTCCTGTTTAGGAGCAGATGTGACTGTTGTTACTGAAGACGTAACTGTCCAGCCTCCCTTTTGAGCCTCCTTACAGGATTGTGCTTTGCATTCCAATGCATTGTAATCAGACTCTGCACCAAACACAGAATAATTATTTAATTATTATTAATTTTGTTGAATGATTTTCTCTTCTGAGTCCATTTTATTTTAAGTCTTGGATTCTCTCCAGAATTTAGATGCTTAATCCCTATGGAAGTCAGTGAGCTCAGCAACTTTGAGGATCTGGGACTTTTTCTGGACAAACTATAATTTTCCAAATTTCTTTCATGTTCTTAGCTCCAGGACAGAGAGGTTCCTGATCAGGTCTAACCCAAACATTTCTGAAGCCTGGCTGTGTGTCCTCCACATTTTTCAGCCACTGCTCTGGGGCTCTTTTCAGAAACTACACAGTCAGTTGTAATGGAGACTACTCATTCATGAAACAGTCCAACTGCATCCAGTAGACTTAATCAGAAATGGGGAGGGTAAAGGCTTCCACTGCTTGTACTGTGTCTGTTCCAACTGTGTCCAAACCTATGAGAGAGACTCAGAGAACTGGTGGAATCTCCATGCATGGAGATACTGAAAACCCAGGAACAGGGAGGCTGAGGAGGAGTTAGCTGGACCCACAGCCAAGCACCCCTAGACTCCCTCATTAGCACTCACAGGAGGAGCAGGGGGGCAATAACACCAGAGAATGGAAGTTGACAACAACGAGGACAAGCAGGAGGAAGAGTCTTTCCCCAAAGCCTGAGGTACCCTTACAGAGCTGCTTCACCCCTCTGCAGATGGAAAAGGAAAGACCCGTGGCAGGGTGTTGGAGCTAAGACAGCCTGGTCTGCTCCCCACATAACAACCAGTCCCACTAAGAAAAGGTGATGGGTGACAGCAGCAGGAGAATCTCTTCTGAGAGGTACTGAGGTGTCCTTCTGCTGACCCGATCCGCTCTTAAGGCAAGTCTGATGCTTACCGGGGGCTCATATCAGGGCTGTCACCAAGAGACTGCCAAGCCTTGTGCAGCCTAAGGACTATTAGCTGCTTCTGGTGTTTCACATGGGTACCTGTGATACAGGCAGGAACAGTCTGAGGAGGGATATGTGGGATTACAGAGCCCTGGGAGCAGCAGGAAAAGACTCGGGAGCACAGGTAGCTTTTTCTGCCAAAGGGAAGGGGACTGAAAGGGCCAGTTGAATCTGGCAAATCAATGTATGGTTGTAGGACTGGTGAAATTGTGAGCCCTCTCCAGAAGGAAGTGGGAGACCTGGTCACCCGGAATATGGGTAAGGCTGAGGTACTCAATGACCTTTTTGCCTCAGTCTTCACTGACGAGCTCCAGCCACATGGCCCGGGCTCCAGAAGACAAAGGCAGGGGCTGGGAGAATGATGAACTGCCCCGTGTAGAAGATCAGGTGTGAGGCCAGCTAAGGAACCTGAAGGTGCACAAGTCCACAGGACCTGATGAAATACATCATCATATCCCTCGTGGATCCTAAGGGAACTGGGAGATGTAATTGCTAAGCCACTATCCATTATATCTGAGAAGCCGTGGCAGTCCAGTGCAGTTCCCACTGACTGCAAGAGGGGAAATATAACCCCCATTTTTAAAGAGGGAAAAAAGGAAGACCTGGGGAACTACAGGCCAGTCAGTCTCACCTCTGTGCCCAGCAAGATCACAGGGCAGATCCTCCTGGAAACTCTGCTAAGGGACATGGAAAATAAGGAGGTGATTGGTGACAGCCAAATTTGAGTACTTCTGATCTACAGAATAGTTTCAACGAACACTAGCAACTGACTGACAGACAGATATCCTATAACTTTTCTAAATTAGCACCACTCATTTATTTTTACCAACTTTTGCCAGTTCTGCTGTCATATTCCAGACTGAAAAAAAATCGCAGCAGTTAAACTGGATGGTTTGTATACAGAGTACGTGGAACAGAGATCAGGAGCCAGCCATTTGGATTTTGCTTTATGCTTGTGTGATGGCTTGCGAGTGATACCTTCAAATAATCAGGATCTATGAACGCAGTTTTTACGTTGTGCCATCACACTGGAACAACCATTATGAGTGAAGTAGCGTAACCCCAGATGTCCCCCTCTGAGCTAGTCGTTGCTATTGGGTCCCTTTCTTTGGAGTAGAGACCTAGTCAACGCCACGTCAATGAGAGTAGGATTAGGGTTCACAGTGATTGTTAAAAAATGATTTTGGGGACGGAGAAGCAGCTTTCTGAAAAACAAATGATTTGAATTCTTCAGTATGTGGCATGGCTATGGCAGATTCAGGCAAGGATTATACAGTAACACCTGAATACAGAACTAACGTCCACTAATTCCCCCAATACCCCAGACCTGTGGGGCACTAATGAAAGGAGTAATGGAAATTAACGAGCCATTTAACTCGGGAGTGAACTTCAGAACCCTGCAGCCGCGGGAAGCCACTGAGGCTGACTGGAGGGGAAAAGAAATAGCCACGGCCAGCCAGTCCTCAAGGCCTGCGGGTGCCCGAGGACGACAAGTGCAGGATGCTGAGACGGAGCCCCGCACACCACAACCTCCCGCAGGCTCAGCGGGGGCTCGGGAGCAACATCCGCAGCCGCCGCTGCCGGCCCGACACTGCCGGCAATGAGGCGGCCGCTGGGCTTAAAGCCTCCGCCCCGCCCCGCCCCGCCCCGCCCCGCCGCTGCGCACGCGCGGCAGCGCCCAGCACCCGGCAACCACCCCGCCGCCATCGCCCCCCCTCCCGCTCCTCCCCGCCCGCCCCCTGGCGCACGCGCGCTGCCGCCTCGAGCCGGCCGTGAGGTGGCGCACGCGCCGCCAGGCGGGGCCGGCTGGCAGTGGAGGCCGCCCGGCTGCGCGATGCATCTTGGGCGTGACTGAGGAAGTAAAATGGCGGACCTAGCGAACGAAGGTAGGCGGGCGCTGGCGCTGCGCAGCGATGCCGGCCGCGGGCCCGTCACCGCTCCGCCGCCGCCGGCTCGGCCGCGGGGCCGCCGCGCTCCCAGCTCCGCGCTCCCAGCTCCGCGCCCGGCTCCGGCTCCGCGCCTGGCTCCCGGGGTGGGGGGAGGTGGGGAGGTGCGCCCGGCGGCGGGCCTGCCCTCGGAAGTGCCCCCCTCCCCGCGGCCTCTCCGTGCCCAGGCCCCGGCGGGGCGAGCGGCCGGACAAAGGGAGGGCCCGGCCGGGCCGCCCGCCGCTCCCGCTGCGCCCTGTGAGGCGGCGCCGGCAGCTGCCTCCCGCCGGGTCCCAGCTCCCGCACTTCCTGCGCGCAGCGGCCGTGCCCCGGGGCCCCCGCGCCGCTCCTCGGGGCCGCCGGCCGCAGCCTGCGGGTGTTAACAGCGCTCCCTTGGCTGCCGTGCTCGCTAATCCTTCCCTCAGCAACGGGGGTGATAGAGGCTGCTAGGTAGCACTAGCTGAAGTGTAATATTTTTTATTATTATTATTATTTTTAACTTAAAAATCTCTGAAATGAACTCTTTTTTTTTCTTTTTTTTTTTTTTTTTTTTTTTCCCTCTACAGAAGTCTAGGGTAAGCTGGGCTGCGCTAGTGTAGGTTTTGAGGGCTCTGCTCCAAGGTGTGCAGACTTGGTTAACTGACAGTGGGCACCAGCAGCTTGCATTTGAGAGTAACTCCCCTTGAGGTCTCAGTAGAACCAAGTTTGTTCTCAACCGTCCATTTCTCGTTATTTTTGTTGGGCTAATAGAGGGGGTGGATCTCTGTAGGAGGCAAATGAAAATGTTCGTAGCCCCTTCTGTCAAGAATTTTTCTGATACCTGAAATCTTGTTCTAGTTGCATTTATGCTTCTGATGTTAACATTTAAACACCGGGAAGCAAATATCTGTTGTAGGTGTAGCTTTTGAAGAGGGATCCTACCAGCAGCTAACCACATAATTACACTGAAGTTATTTGACAAATCCTCTGATGCAGCATGTCTTGAGCTGTTGGCTCCCAAACCGAAGATGTGCTGTCAGTGCACAGAGAGGCCTGATAAATAATTTTGAGGACTGTAGAAAGTAGACACGTATGCACTGATTATTGCTGAGAAATTTGATGACGGTATGTAAAAATTTTGATGGCTTCTTGCATTTTTTTTAGCACCCAAAGTTTGGGAGTGGCTGTCTCAATTCGTGTGAGTCCCTCACTTTACCTCCCTGTTCTAGTAGGAAATAGCTGAAAGGTGAATTCTAAATTACCAATGTTCATTACATCATTTGATGTTGACTTGTCTTGTGTTTATATTCCTATCTTTGTATTTCTGCAGAATCTTGTAGACTCTCTGTGGTGGAAAAAAAATCCTTATTTGGTATCATCTGTACTTTTTCATCTGATCTTCCTTTCTCTTTTTCCCCTTCAGACCCTTTCCTGACTCCAGTGATTTCCCTCGCCTCCTAATTTCTTTAGTTTGAGCTCACATCTCCTTCCGGAGTTGCCATCTTCATCCTTCCCTGTTGTGTTTCTGCTCTCAGTAAGAATGGGATTTAAACTGCCTTAAAGTTAAGCAAGATCAGACCGCGTCTGAACTATTGGCTGTTCAGCGCATTCTGATGTCACTCTATGGTGTTAGTTTTCTTTCCTCCAGTTCCACTTTTGAGGTATCCGTTCTTGGTATACCGGAGCACAGGCACGTACTTTCTGGAACTGGTGTCTGCTGGAAGTCGGAGGATTCTGTGATCTTTCTACTTGCATTGTTTGCTGTCTCCGATACTGCAGTGATGCTCTCAGGTGACTTTGACCATTTTCTCCTCATTCTTCCACGTATCAGTGTTAGATTTTTCCAGGACTGTAGGTAAATGTTTTCTTTCTCGATACGGTGCATTTTCATCGAATATAAGGAATGCCTATCTCAGGATGGGTAGTTCTTTGATCTTCTACTTTGTATTGGTCTTTCACGTGTTTGATAGCTAAACGTTCATGTTCACAAACCAAGCCTGGTTAAAACAAAGCTCTTACCATTCCTTAATCTTGGTTGGTTTGTACAGCAGTGCTGTCTCAATCATACCTCATTATGAAGTGCAAAGCTAATTATTCCTTGACACATAATAGGCACAAGTACGTAGAAGGTGGTTTCAGTCATTTTTGCGGAATGTTTTTGCTTAGCATGCTTAAGCAATAGCTCTTCTTGTTGGTTCATGCAAGTGAAACTCACTTGGGATCTTATCTGTCTGGTTACTGCAACAAACCTTCTTCTGGCCTTGAGAAGTGCCATTTTGTTCTGCTTACATCCTTGCAGCTCAGTCATACGTAGCATTTTTAACCTGTCACTTTTATCATGGCACTCCTTTGTTTCAATTCATTCATTCTTTTCCAACAGTGAGTATGTTTAGTAGTTACTTTTACTTTCTACGTGCTGACTTCTCGTTTCTTCCTGTGTTGTCTTAAACCACCACTGCGATGTCAGTAGTCTCCAAGTAACCATTCTATGTCCTCTAAGTCTTCAAACTATTCTCATGGACAGTCTCTCAGTGATACATCTCTTGATAGCTCCAGTATTCTCAGAACTACTTAATTGTCCTCAATCTAATTGTTCAATGCTTTTTTTTTCCATTCTCGTGTCTTTCCTGCTTTTTCTCGGGTGTTTTGGTGAAAATGCACCTGGTGAAGCTGTTGGTGAAGCTGGTGAGCCTGGAGCTAATGAGGAGGAAGAGGGAAGGGCTCTTCAGCTGTTTAAAGTTTGACCGACTTTATCACAAAGACTTAGCGAGATTGTGGTACAGACTTTGGGGACTGGCATGGTGAGGAGCTTGACTGTTGCTTTGATTTGTACCATCACTGAAAACCAGGATTTTGAAGTAGTATTCACGATTGTTATCGTCACTATTGTATAAAACAGTTATCGAATGGTATTAGAAATTTCCTCTGAAGTCTTTGGTATGATTTTCTTTCTACATCAGTATTCTAGCCAGATCGCATCTTCAAATTGGCACTTCACATCCACGAATCTGTCAGTGTTGTATGCCGGAGAACTAGAAAACTGTCAGGCATATATTCACATAAACCTGAATGCTCTTCTCGTTAACTTGCTGTTAATATACAACTAATAATTGGTACATAGCTTGCTTCTCATGCTGCTCTTTAGATGATAGGATCTCTTCATGATGAGCATGAATTATTTTATTTCCTTTCAGTTGTGGAAGAGGTACAGGTTTTTCTCATGGCTAGCACTCGATGACTTCTTTTACATTTCCCGTGCAGTAGGTGCTTCTGTGTCAGTTCTTCCCCCCAGCTGTACATTTGGAGAAAGGAAGGTCTTCTGCTGCTTTGAGGGCAAAACCTGGCATTTTCTGCTGTCTCTAAATCTTACAGACCCTTTGAGCAATATCTTCCCCTCCTTGGTAATTTTCTTCACTAACGGATACAAAGTTAGACGGAGTGGTTTGTTTATTGTTGGGATTTTTTTTGAGATGTGCTAATAATTCACATCGAAATGCCACAGAGTTTAGTTTACAAGACAGAATTGTCTACGTACATTCAAAATTTGTTGTTAGCACTTTTCAGAGTTCTTTGTAGATACCTACACTGCAGAGTAATTGGCTGCCTCATGGTTTTCTTCTTCATACCAGCTGAAATTAAGCTACTTTTTTTTTTTTTTTTTTTTCCATTTCTGACTTGTAGCATTTGCTTTATGTGAAGTGCCAGTGCTGAAATAGTAAGATGACCTAACGCAGAGGGTAATTTATTAATGCGGCAAGGGCTCAGGAAACAAAACAACACGTGCTCTGCAAACACAAAAGGTTTGTGCTTCAAATATGTAAAATTTCTTCTCAAATATGTCAAAAGCATTCTACATTCCCATGTCAGCTGTGGAAGTACTACCTAGAAGTAGCCTTGTTCATGTGATAGAAGACAAAATAAATGGTTTGAAGATGAACCAAGTCATCAGATGTTTTAATTCATAAAAAAAAATAAAAATATTAGAGTTTTGAAAGTGAGGCAGAGGCATCTTTTTTTCTCTTTTTCTTTTTTTCTCCCTCCTGCTGTAAGTTATATTCGCTATGACATCATTTATTTGTGAAGTCTGGATGTAAGTGATCTAGTGCCATTAAGTATGATTGGACTTTTCTTGTGGGGTCATTTCCAGTGATCAGCTGCTGGCTTGGGAGCTTGCTCATTGCTTTCAGTCTATTCATAGTTATTATTGGGAGAGACAGGAGTCTTGTTTTGTTATCGGCCCCTTTTATAAAGCTACAAATGCCTGTTTGTCTTTTTTAATTTATATATTTCTGGTGTGTTTGCTCTGCTTTTCATAACTTAAGTAGTATTAAGGTGAAAGAACATTTTTTGCTGTCTGAGCTGCTCAAATAATCATAATTAAATTTAACCTTGAGCTTAATTTTTATCTCCCCCTTTTTTTTTTTTTTAACCTTTAGTCAAAGGAACTTTTCTTTCTACTTTGAGTTGGCACCAATCACAATCAGAAGGTTACTTCTGAGTTCACAGTGGTTGGAACTTCCTGTGTGAAGACTGTAAATCAGCACCTACAGAAGAGCATTTTTTTTCTTAACACGCAATTTCTTTTTTCTTTAAGACAGAAAGTCCCTAAACATGAAACAAATTTAGCAGCCTCAGTGATTCGACATTTGATTCCATTCAGCATAACCTTTTTTAAGCAAGGAACAAATGACTTTAGTGAGTAGTTTTTAAAATATATATTTGTTTTATGAAACCATATTCTATCAGGGAATGTTGGAAAGACATTTGTCTTTGTAAAACTGCATAGCTGTGTTGTATCTGATTCCGCATACAAGTTTATTCCTTAAAGGAATTGAAACAGTCCGAGTGTGCGGTTGTGTTCTCAGATCCAATATTTTCTGTTTGCCTGCGTGCTTCTTTCCATAACATTTTTTTCCCTTCTTAATAAGCTATTGCCATCTAATATTCTTTGACTGGCACAGATTTTGTCACTGCCACTTCTTTTTTTCTTCCAGAATGTAGTATAAAGAAAACACATGCAGTTCTTTTCCAGGATTGATACCATGCAGGCTTGTATACATGTAGGATTCAGCCGCTGTTTCATAGCTGTGTTTTGACTAGTACCAAAGCAAACAGGAAGAACAGCTTGTGTGGTAAGGAAGCAAAATATGCTGAGAAAATGCTTATAATCCATATATCCAACACTTAATTCTGTTTATAACTAATAGGCTTTTTTTATTGCCCATTGTTTTTATTTTTCAAATATTTTTATTGGCACTTGTTTTATCAAAATCTTACAGAATGGTAAAGAAAACCTTCTGTAAAATCTAAATAGTCCTTTTACCTTTTATGCTGAGCAATATTGTAGCACTGCAGTTAGTGTGAAGGAAGGAGCTGAGTTTCCCTTCAAATCCTATCAGGGTGTCAAAATGTTGCTGCTTCTCCCTTCCCTAGCCATTTTTTTCATTCTCCCTTCTTTTATGTCATTCTTTTTTGATGAATATTTGTCACCCAGCTTTACTGTTCATTTCTGTCTTGGTTTTACCTTGTTTTGGTATGCTCCCACCAAGCTGAGCTGGAAAGGATAGGTTCTGCTTGGGAAGAGCTAAGTAGCTGTGTGTGGCTGGGCGTTGTGGCAGCTGCTGCGAATGGAAGTGTTTGGAAGAGGTGCTACCGATCGTGTGAGCGTTGAAGCCCCTTACGTTTTTCTTAAAAGATGAGAATATCACGTACTAGAAGTGTTCTTGGTGATTGCTAGTTTGTTTTGCAGTGGTGTAAGGATGTAAGTGAGGAATAGTTTGTGGGAAAGAAAATATCTCATTAGGACAGTTGGCCTACCTTGGAAAAAGCAGACCAGTTTTGGGACGTACATCCTTATCTTCGGATCTGAACTAACGCTAGTTACCTTGAAAACTACATAATTTGAGAACCAAGTGGGTCAGTGATTAACTTGGTTATGTTAATCAGTTAAACCATCATGGAGAAAAGGCAGTTGGTAATTCTGAGTCAAGAAGAAAGCATAAGTAAGAGAGGAATTGGAAGGTTATGTGCTGCTGCCCAGAAGATTTAATTTAACTCTTCTTTACAACTCGGAGTGCCTTGAGGTGGAAACTGGAGAAATGGAAGTGAGTTGTAATGTGTCCTTGAAAATCAGTGTCTGTGTTCCCTGGACTTTTGGAATGGTGCTGCTGGGCTTTTTAATAAATGAGTTATGTCTTTCCCTTAAGGAACAGGTTTTAGGAGATCAGAGGTAGAGTGGATATTTCCTGGGAAATACTCTTCCACCACCCAGTGCGTGATTAATGTTTTAGAGTTCAAGGGAAGTACGTTATGTTTTCAGATAACTCAGTCTTCTTCTTTCTGTTGTGTGTCTCTGTTGATTGGCTACCATATATTCCTGGGGTCTGCAAACACGATGTCAAAATATTAAGCAAGTAGAACGTAGACAGAAAAAAGATGATGTGGAAAGACACCCCCCAAAGGAACCCTTCCCCTTTGTACTGCCTTCGGTCTCAGTAACATTAGAAGAAAATATACTGATGTTTTCTTGAGTGGAACTAACCTGTGCTTCAGGAATGGGCAGCAATTTCAAACAGCCCAGTAAATCCTCGCTTCAACAGAAATACCCCAAATTTCTAGATTTTCATAGGTGTACTGCCCAGACTGTAATGTACCCCAGAAGCCTCTGGAGAGCTGGGAGTGGAAATGAACTCTTCCTGGGCAGCTGGTAAGGACGGACACCTAGATCCTGGTGAGGGCTCTCTAAGACAGCCCTCAGGATGTATTCCTCAGTGTTGCCTCCCAGGAAATACCCTCTGGAGTATGTCTGGGAGCTAAAATTCAGAAACTGCCGTAAATATTAAGAATTGTAGGTACAACAAATAAATTTTTTATAGTGCACTGCAGTTCATGTGTTGGTCTACCCATAAGCCTTTAATAGGTAACAGTTTACCAGACTTGAGTCTGTTTCATGAATTGACAACCTCATTGTCCTTATCCATTTATCACTTACTCATTGTTGATAGCTGTTACCTACTTTTTGTCTCCGGTGATACGTTATGAGTTGAAGGCAAGGCAGTTGTTCTCAACTCGTATGTGTTTGTTTTTGCCAGTGTTAGAAGTTTCTGTAGTCAGGGGCTGTTGCCCTTTTAAATGGTAAATTTAAAAAAGAAAAGGTTTGCAATGCTGTGGTTCTTAGCTTAAAAAAATGAAATCACCTTGTCATAACATTGCTGCAGTGGTGCTGCTGAGGAATTGGGGGTTGTTACCATGACTTAGGGTCTGGGCTTCTCCTAATGTTTCAAAGTTTCATTTGGGTGACCAAGATGGTAAGGGGCTGGGGTTGCATGACACGAGGCTGAAGGAACTGGGATTTTCCATCCTAGAGAAGGGAAAGCTTCAGAGAGCCACATTTGGAGCTTTCCACGATCTACGTGGAGGTAATCAAAAAGAGGCAGGCTTTTCTCAGTGGCGTATGTTGACAAGCTGTAAGTCATCAATTGAGAGAGATGTTCAGACTGGATATAAGGCTTATTTATTTTTTTAACCTTAAAACAGTAAAGCAGTAGAAGAGATCACCCTGGGAGGCTGTTCAGCCTCTGTCTTTGGAAGTTAAGACCATCCTGGATAACCTGATTAAATAACCGGTAGTGAAGGAGAAGAATGCTTTTGTTGCCTTTGTCGCTGCTTTGCTCAGGGATTTACTACGTGAGGCTGATAACGATACGGAGAAATGGACATCTGCAGTATTTGATTTTCTTGTGTGTGTGTGTGTGTGCAGTTTTACCCTGGCTTTTTGCTTATGGGACCTTTAAAGATGGATTCAAAAGGGACGTGTTTTTATATCCGTACACTTGAAATGTCCATTGGGTTTTTAGTAATGGGTCACTTCATGCTGCAGTGAAGGCTTAAAACTTTGCATTTCACAGAATCTTAGCATGGCTGGGGTTGGAAGGGATGTTAAAGACCATCCAGTTCCAACCCCCCTGCCATAGGCAGGGATGCCACCCACTAGATCAGGTTGCCCAAAGCCCCATCCAGCCTGGCCTTGAACACCTCCAGGGGTGGGACATCCACAGCTTCTGTGGGAAGTATTTCAAAAATACTCTTGTGGCCCCTAGAGTTGCCACCAGCTTTGATGGTTGCATCGATGTGAACTTTTGGTGAGGTAAAATGAGGCCATGTTTTGTCTGGTTGTAGGAATCACGGTTGACAATTGGAGGCTTTGGTACAACTATAAAGGAGGAGTAAAATGGGTCCTGAAAGTAATGTGTCAGAATAAGATTGTTCTGGCAGCATGGGTTTGCTTTGAGGGTGATACTGAAATACTGGACTGTGTCCTACTGAGAATTGGTTTTGTCCTCTTTATTGAAAAGCAATATGGAAGGGGACCTGCGTACAGGGAAAGCATTAAATAGTAGAGCTCGTTAATACAGCACATAAATGCATTCCAAAAACATACTTAGGAATCAGAGCAAAAAGTTAAAGCCAGACATTTGAATGGGAAATTAGACACTGGAGGTTGTTTTTTTTTTCCTTTTTAACAAGTGAAGTAACAAATAATGGTAACAAAGCTTTTCTTTTAACGTCTTCAAGAATTGATGCCTTTGCTGAAAATGTTTCCTCAAAACTATAAGGCTCAGAAAAATATGCAATAGCTTGGTATGAAGGTCAGATTAGACAACCTCGCAGTCCTTGCTGTGGGCTAGAATTAGGCAAACGCTTCTCCAGCCTTGTGGTTGTGTTGCAGACTTCAGAAAGGACATGATGAACAAGAGAAAGGGTGACCTTTATACAGCTCCCGATATATTTTTTTTTCCTATATAAAGAACAGATCTCTTGTGCTTCTCAAAGAAGTAAGGCAGTAAGAGAAGTATAATGATCATTTCTTTAAAGGCTTCATATATATGCACCAGAACCTGACTTAAGATCGTGCGGTTGTCACTGAAGTGTGCAGTGCCAGTCAACCTCTAAAAAATTAACGCTGATTTAGTGGAAATAATTTTCTGAAAGTATTCTCTGCTCAACAGTACATCCATTGTGTAACGGTACAGCAGTACGTGCACACACCCTCAGCAGTGCGGTAAATTTCGGATCCCCAGTAAGGAATGTGCCTGGTTAAGCAATGGGATGGTTGGTAGCAGCGACTACCTGCTGTCGTGCCCCTGTTCCTGCCGGCTGCCAGCTTGTCAGGTGTCTCGCAAGCAGCGAGGAACAGGGAGCTTCTAAACCCTGAGTTTGGAGGACGGTGTTCCTGCGGTACCTAGAAGCGCCCTTATCTTGCACAAGTCTTCTCTCTCCTTTCACCTTCGCTGACGGATCTCACCGCAGTTTTTCACTCGCTCCTTTTCCCAGCCTTATTTGCTGTAGCTGGGCACAATCTGCAAGACTTGATTTTCTTTTCTTTTTTCTTCGGTTCCTCCAGCCAGTCATTTTTGGTTCTGTGAGTTTTCTGCTCTTGGCATCCCTGTGCCTTTCTTTGAGGCCTGTTTTCTGTCACCAGACCTTGTCTTCTATTTTGTCCTGTTCTTTTGCAGCAATTTCTTTGGCTCCCTGCTGTAGCCTTTTGCCAGCCAGCATTTCCTCTGGCCTTTGCATTGCTGGGTCTGTTTTTGTTTGTTTGTTGTGTTTCATTTTTACTGTTTGCTTTCTTCTGCCTCAGGGCTTTGATCCTGTATTAAGTACTAAATAGACAAGTAGCTGTTTTCTGTTTGATCCTCTGTGGTATCTCTGGAACTCAGTACAAGAGTCTTGGCTATGTCTTGCACTACACAATCGAGTCCTGATTTCAGGCAGCTCTCCGAAAGGGAATAACACTAACACAATTTTATTGACTGGGTGTGTAGTCTTGGATAAAACTAGTTGGGTAGAATGCGTGCTAGTCACTGCTGTATCTCCCTCATTAATGAATATTAAACTAGACTAAATGTGGTAGAAAAAATAAAATGAAAATCACTTTGAAGTAAAGTGTTAAAAGCTCGCCCCCCTGCACGAGGAACCTCCCACAGGCAGGCGATAGGGAGGCCAGGGGAATCAAAGAGGAGTCCTGGCTGCTAGGGATGCAGGTGTTCCTTCAGAGTAAACTGAAGAACCCGTTCCCTTTCAGCAGACTCTGGTTTTAGGACAAGGATAGCAGTTAAGTTTGTCTGACTGTAGTTTAATTTTGATTTTTGCAATAGCTTATCTGCATTGCTCTCATTAATAAACATTTTTAAGATTCAGCACTGTGTTGTGGGTAGAACTACCAGAAACTTAGAAAACAAAGGAAAAAGAGCAGGACAAATGCTGTAACAATGGTCTTCATTTCATGGCTGTTTCTACCTTTTGTTGAACACATTATACTAATCTTGCAAAGTCAGTCTCGCGGTGTTTTTGCTGGGGTGTCCCTCTGGGTAAGACCCACAGGAGGGTGGAAAGTCCACCCTACCAAATAAGTGCACGGAGTTTTCTTAGAATTTTTTTGTGTATGTGTGCTTGCCAGGTAAAGTTTCATTTTTTAACCTAAACCGATCTAATAGCTAGCAGTTCCCAAATGGACAGTCTCATCCCCTTTTTCTTCTATTCTGTGTATTCTTACTCTGACCCAAATGCTTTACTGATCATTCTGCAACCGATGTATGGAGGATTTTCTGATCCTGTCCTTCTTTTTCAGAGCGAGGTAATTCTTGTTGGCTTTATATTTCTCTTTTGTGGTATCTATTCAAGTTCCAAAAGATTTACAATGCTAGTTTTGTTAAGTGCCTAGTCTTGTTCATAGAACTAAATAATTGCAAAGATGGAACTTCGGCCAAGAAATTCACCAAAGCACAGCCCTCCCTGAATCCTCGTTTCACAGCACTCTCACTCTGAAGACAGACTTAAATGTTGTTCTCATCTTTACCTCTGCGAGCATAGAGGAGGGTTGCTGACTGCATACAGTACGTGCAGTTTGTCTTCAAATACAACACATGCCCATGGTATAACTTTGTTGAACTCTGAGGAAAGCTTGCTTCTTGTGTATTTCACGTCACCCACCCCCTTGTTTTGAGATCATTAAGGACAAAGGAAAACATACAGTCACTCCAGAAATTCACTCTGGTCTTGACCAAATGTTGGTATGTTTATAAAAATGTCCTGCTAATGTTTGAATCTGAACTTCAGGTACACAGCGGACTTGCTTTTCGGCTACATACATGAAGCGGGTGCCTCTGTGATAATACACGTGGGATGTTTGGTGTAAATCGTGTATCTGTAAACAGTTTCCTTTAGGAAAGCAGTATGTTGGTGTGCGCAGCAGAGCTCCCTTTGCACTATGGAAAAGGAAAAGCCTTCGCTGACAAAACTGACACGTGTTCCAAAAGTAAACTGTTGTAAAGGGCCTTTTCCTGCTGATGTACCCAAGGACAATGAAAGTACTGCTTTAGCACAGATCTGCAGAGACAAGGAAACTGATTGAGCTTTCGGGTATCAGTCCTATCAGTTGTATTGCTGTTCTTAAAACACGTCTTCCTATAGACAATCAAGTGCTTAATAACACCTACACGTTACCAGGAACCAGTCAAACAATTCATGTAACCGAGATTTAACTGGTCTAGAGATTCATTGTCAAAGCATCATAAAGCATAACCTATTAGTTAATAATTAATGTGGTTGGAAAAAAAACAACACAATTTTTCTTTTTGCAGAAAAACCTGCCATTGCTCCACCTGTCTTTGTATTTCAGAAGGATAAAGCACAGAAGGTAAGGAGATGTTGGTAATGTATATTCACTTCTTTGTTCTGTAGCCCTAACACATGTAACTCATATTCTGTGGTGAGCAGCCACTTGTGTGTATTTTTCTGAAGGTGAAGATGGACAATAAAGCATTAACACTATTACTGGGCATGGGGTGAAGAAGTACTAGGCAGATAGAAGTGGGAAGAGGTATTGCAGTGGCATGAAGCAGGCAGCTCTTCAGACAGAAGACAGACAAAATCTGGGAGAAATGTGACTTCAAAGCTGTACCTTGAAAGGAACAGGTGGCAAAAGAGTGCTGACAGTTGAAGTTGCATGAAAAAAATGTAAAACAAAGCAAAGACAGAAGACCGGTGGTCTAGGTTATCTCATATCTTTGGTTAGTACACTATGAAGTGTCTCATTATTTGAAAATGGCCGTCGTGTTGCTTCACCTTTCCCTCTACCCCCTGCCTTTGGACTGGAGGTAGCAGTAGCGCAGTGTTGAGGTAAGTTGGAGCCGTGCCACAGTGTTCTGTAAAGTGTTCTGTGGGTGAGCTTGTGAGGAGCCACATCCCCCTCTGTGCAGCTCTGGTGGGGCCACGCCTGGAAGGTGCTCCAGCTCTGGGACCCCAGTACAAGAGAGACCAGGACGTGCTGGAGAGAGGCCA
Source organism: Oxyura jamaicensis (assembly GCF_011077185.1). Classification (NCBI taxonomy): domain Eukaryota; kingdom Metazoa; phylum Chordata; class Aves; order Anseriformes; family Anatidae; genus Oxyura; species Oxyura jamaicensis. The sequence goes on from NC_048920.1 coordinate 3,783,508, forward strand.
GCGAAGGCCCTGAAGGGACAGGGGCCCCTCTGCTGTGAGGAGAGGCTGAAAGAACTGGGACTGCTCAGCCTGGAGAAGAAGAGGCTCAGGGAATCTTAAATCAATATAGATAGTATATAATTTATATCTCGTGTGTGTGTGTGCATGGCATATAATATACGTACACTACCTGACAAGGAGAATGGAGCCAGGCTCTTGTCAGTGGTGCCCAGTGCCAGGCCAAAAGGCATTGGGCACAAGCTGGAACACAAGAGGAGGACAGAGATATTCCATCTGAACACCAGGAATCATTTCTTTACCTTGTGGTGACAGAGCAGTGGCACCGACCGCCCAGAGCGGCTGTGGGGTCTCCTTGGAGATCTTCAAAAGCTGCCTGGACGTGGTCCTGGGCACCCTGCTCTGGGTGGCCCTGCTGGAGCAGGGGTCGGACCAGCTGAGCTCCAGGTCTCCTTCCAACCCCAGGGATTTTACGATGTGAAGAGGCTGGTACAGCTCATCTTGTGGCTGTAGGAGGAACAGAGCTTGGGAGAATAATGACAACATTAAAGGAAGGAGCAGGACCTGCCATTTAGTGGAAATTGCTATTAAATTGAAGTAGATGTAATAGAAAACAATGCCCATGCAAGCTGAGTACTGTGTAGTTTGCGTGCCTTTTCTCTTTGACACACAAAATGTTACAGATGAGCCCTAGGGTGTAGTTTTCCTTGCATCTTTTTGTTCAAATGTTAAGCCTTCTAGTTTCTCATATTGTGAAAAAAAAAAAGAGGAAAAAAAATATATGTAAATTGCTTTATTTGACTTATGCCTGGTCAATAATGGGAAAAGCTGTTAACATTGCAGAAATAAATTAAATCAAGGTTACCTTTGTTTAAGCTGAAACTGGTAGGGACCGATAGATCTCTAGCCATGTTCTCTTGTCCTGAAGGGTAGTTGGTGTAGTAGCCTAACTGCTCCAGTGGTAGTTAGATGTGGATACTCCCCCATTGTAGCCAGTCTTTCACAATAAACTATCTCAAAACTGCAAATGCTACTTTGAGAGAGACCTTTTTGGAATCACTGGATTGTTAGGTTTATCTGTATAATCAGAAAATCTTCTCAAATGTTTCAATAGAAATATCAAACTGTTTTGTGCTTCATAGCTCTTCTTCGGAACAAGATTTGAGTTTTCTCACGGGTTTTGTAGGCATATTCATCAGCAGGTGCTTGAAATCTTTTGTCGGATTAGAAAGGATTAAATCTGCTGGTTTTTTTTTTTCTAATATTAGCTCATCCATTTAAATGTATCTTACTGTAAATACTAGTTTTGAGAGACTCTTTCCAATGAGTCTTTACAGTGACAATTTACACGCAGTTTGGAACATGGGGAGTAGAAGAGTTAGCACTATGGAGGAGACAGCTCTCAGTCACCCACTGTTGCTTGGACAGTTCCTGAAGTCCCTTCTGCACTGGTGATTTTTCTCCCTGGATGACTTTTAAGCTGGCAGTGCTTCCACAGCTGGATTGGAAATGGTGATCAGAGTGATGTGGGGCTGTGTCCTTCCTTCTCTGGCCTCCTTCCCCAGCTGTAAGCTACCAGGTCTTATAAGCTCGTGTTTCTTTGTGTGCCATCTGCACAGGGTGCAGACCTGCACGCGTCCTTTCGGTGCCGTGCTGTCTGAGCTTGTGTCGGGCTGTGGGGTGGATCTGTTGCACTTGGTGTGTTTCAAGAAAATATTCGTAAAGAATCTGAAAGAACTAACAGCTTAACATCTCTTTGGGCTGGTGGATTGCCGGGGGGGAGATGTATGAGCTCCCTGGCTGCCTATGTGGATGCTGCAGATGGTCGCGGTGCTGGGTTGGTGGCTGCCTGCAGGACTGCCTCTGCGAAGGCTTGGCCAGAAAAAGCCTGCCTGGGGGGCTGAGCGGAGGGACTGCATGGACACCTGCGGTGGAGCCGAGCAACTTGACCTCACGCTGGAGAGACATGAGTTAAGAACTGATCTAAACACTGTGTGGTATTGATATAATCGGACCTCTTGAGAAAGGGCAAGCTGAATGGTTGTGGAGCAGCCCAGGCCTGCTGGGGAACTGGGCTCATTCCTTGAAGGAGATCATTCAGACCCCACCAGTGGCATCTGTCATGTGGTGGCTGATTTCCAAAGTGTAAACGCATCTAGTAACAAATACAAACATTTACGTTAAGCTGTGTAAATGTGCGGAGATGTACAATTTTCTTAAGGGGAGTTAATGATCATTTTAGTAGCTTACACTGTGTGCATCTGAGACTGGAGAAGAGCAACAGAAGCATCGGTGCTGTGCTGCCTGCTGCTTTTGTAAGTGGAGGGTGAAGCCTGCTTGGTGCTTGTGCTGGTAGCTGTTCTTTGTGGAGCTATGGTGATACAGTCAGGCTATGGTGCTCTCAGCCAAAAGCAACAGCCGCTTAATACGTGCTGAATTTATCAGAACCCAACATTCAGGCCAGCAGAACGTCTCTAACTTAATCAAGAAGTGGTGTTCGGGCTACGTGCCGGTTGAGATCTTTCACTGTATTTTTGAAAGGATTAAGAGCCCTGTAAGTGTTAGAGTTAACAGCAGACTGCCTTATTGTTCCCACGTGAGGTGTTTGGGTAAGTGAATTGCCTTCCACAAGAGCTGATCGTTAGTGAAGAAAATCTGTTAAGAGGAGTTTCTCCTAGGATAACATTTAGAAAAGAATAAGATAGTGAAACGACATATTTTACAAGTGTGTTGTTTGTCAGCTATCTAAATCATAATTTTCATTTAGCAAGAGATCTGTGTGGTCGAGTTGGCTTTCACCCAGAGCTGTAAACAAAATCTTCATGGAGGCTTTTCAGTGCCAATACGGCAATCTGACGGTAAGCTGAGAGCGAGGAGGAGGCACTGCGTTGTCAAGTTGAATTTTCGCTGTCCATGATGAACGTTGAGATGTTTGTCTAGTGCTCTCCTCCATCAAACAGGACATCCTGAGCAGGATTTTTTTGTTGCAGTGTCTACAAGCTGGGTTGATTCTGTTCAGTGGTTTTCTGGAGCTAATTTTGTCTACTGTCTAGTTAAAGAATATTTTTCTAGAACTCTCTACCTAAGTTTGATTTTTGAAGATGTCGGACATCGATTTCTTTGTTAGCAATTGCAAAAGATTCAGCATGCTGCAGAACTGAATGCATGCTAGTCTGTAAAGAAATTTTGGAATTGTTTTTCCAAATAAATGTGTTTACAGTTTAGTGAAGCATCAGGATGTGCAGTTTGTCATGTTTATTTAGAGGGGGTACAAAGTGGTGGTTCAGAGTAATGTCTCTTTAACTTTCAATAAGGAGCTTCTGGTTGTTTCAAAGTTAAAACTAGAGGATTTGTGTATCTGGTCTGATTTTCATTATAATAGTTAATGGTGGATGTAAAGCTGGATGCCCATGACTAGCCCATAATTATTTCTAAGTCTTCTTGCTTCATAAGAGAGTTACTTGCCCTTTCCAAGAAGGGCAGTAATGTTTTTTACAATTATTCCAGAATAGGAAGGAGCTGGAACAAATAACAGACCAGGTATCAATAGATTGGCTCGAGTTGGAAGGGACCTTAAAGACCATCCAGTCCCAACCCCCTGCCATAAGCAGGGACACCACCCACTAGGTCACGTTTCCCAGGGCCTCATCCAACCTGGTCTTGAACACCTCCATGTATGTTTGTTTGAAAATATATTTGAGTGTAGTGGTGGTGTATCTACTTATTGATACGTGGCCTCGTGTCTTACTACTCCTCTGGTGACATGTTCTGAATTCTAACCTTGTTTTTCTTAATTGTCTTGTTCAGGCATGCTATTCCCCCCTGCCCCCTCTTGTTAAAGTGCTGTAACTGCTGAGCTGCATTTTCAGATCCACATTTTCAGTTCCTTTCAGAGTTTCTGTTTAGGACTTGTTCCCTTCACACGTTTCCACGTTTGTTGAGTGAGTCTGCATTTTAATTATTCTTACCTCTGTATCTCCTTATAATTTTTTTTTACGGTGTTCCCTCAGCTTCATATCTGAACGATGGTGACCATATACATTGCTTGTTTCTTTTTACACTGCTAGTCATTTCTGAGAAGCAGAGCTGCTAGTGCTGGCACGAGTTGGAAAATTACATCAGCTTATGAAGGCTTAAAAGACTCTGCACTTACTAAGACCAGAAAGCACCATAAAGTCCTAACCTCATCATGCTGATCGTAACATATTTCTGTTATCTCTACCAACAACTTACAGAATCATAGAAAATTAAGGTTGGAAAAGACCTCCAAGATCATCTGGTCCAACCACCCCCCTGCCACCAATGTCCCCCACTAAACCACGTCCCTATGCACGACGTCCAACCTGTCCTTGAACACCCCAGGGATGGTGACTCTACCACCTCCCCGGGCAACCCGTCCCAATGCCTGACTGCTCTTTCTGAGAAGAAACGTCTCCTAATTTCCAAGATAAGAAACAGTTTCCAAGAAACATTTTGTACAAAAATGCTTTTAAAGTATCGTCCCTTGTTCTGCAAGTATGTGCTATGAACATCTTAAAGACATTGGTTGTGAGTACTCCAAAAGGCAGATGCCCTGTTCAGATTTTCAAAATACTTTTGCACTTTAAAATAAACCAGAATCGCGTACAGCCTGCAGCTTGTTTTCTTCCCCCCCACCAGTCTGGGTTGGGTGAAGTCATAGAAGACAGAAAAGAACACACTGCTTCCAGCTTGTTACGTGCCTGGTGTTGGTCAGCGTGTTCTGTGGGTGAAATGCAGGCGGTGAGTTAAGGATGGCTCTGAAGGAAGTTAAGTTGCATGATGTTTGCTTGGATCTAGTCCCATACCTGTGCGGTACTGCAAAATGACGCAGTGTTTAAAGGGTAAGAGGTAGAGGGTTCGTTGTGCAGTGAACAAGGTTTTTCATCCCTAAGTTGTTCAATCTGTTACCAGGGTCTTAGCTGTGGGATGTTAGAAGATGTGGTGTTGAAAAGGGGATTTAGGCTGGTGGCATTCCCATGTAGTCTGGAGAGCAAGGTGATGTGTCTGAGTGTAGAAAAGAGAAGGTTGGGTCAGTGCACAAAGTAGCAAGGGATTGGTTTAAGTCCTGATTTGATTTAGTGTGACTTGGAAACGTCTGGGTTTTGGTGGCTTGAGGAACTGGGTGATTAGAAAATGTTTGTGTGCTGGGGTAGGAGTGGCAGGATTTGGATGGTGGCAGAGAAAGAAATGTGGAGGAAGTAAGTTACTAGGGAGAGGCAACAATGTCATTTTACAGACAGGCTGAGCAGTGTGAGCATAGCTGGTCAGAGGTTTTGTTGGAGAGAGTGAGTTGAGCTATGCTGGAAGTCAACAGTGTATTTAAAATTAAGGGCTCATTGTGGATATATTGCTACGCTGCTGCACTTAATAATTAATTGTACATGCGTTAGGACGGTTGTACCTGGCAGAGCTTAGAGGGATATTGAGAGGCTGATACTGCCAAAGGCTTTTGAGAATACCAGCAAGAGTTGTGCAACTCCTGGGCTCTAAGCAGGTAAAGACTGTGAAACTGAAAGCTGTACCATTGGGCCACTGGGCATGGATGCTAGGCTGGGGAAAAAGAGTAAAGGAACCATAAATAGCACAGGAACATGACTGTGAGTAAAAACAGCCTAAGAGGGTTTGTGCCAGTCTTTATTTAAAAGTGGTATTACTTCCTTGCCTGTATTTGACATTCCAGCATCACGTCAGTCTATTTCTTTGTGTCTCATTTATTTCCTGTAATACAGAGGAGGCCAAAGCTCCAAGAAGACTTCTACATATTTGGCCTAGATATGTTATTTTTTTATTTTAATAAAATAGATTTTGTTTCATCTGGCTGAGCACGGGGAGTTGGTGTAAGTGGCTTCCTAGCATCATTAGTGTAGTTGATGATCCAAAGATCGTCTTAGTATTTAATGAACAGGAACAGGTTTCTGCCGAGGTGTCCCTAGAGCTGTGCTTGTAAGGAATCTCTGGAGAAGAGAAGGCTCAAGGAGACACAGGTTGTCACTGATATAAAACATCGTGGCAAGAAGGAAGAGAAGGAACTGTTCCTTATGAGTGCCAAGGAACTTAGAACAAGAGCTCAGATCAGAATTTCTGAGGAGATTAGGAAGTACTTTAAATAGCAAGCGTGACTGAAGTCTAAAATGAATTCTGGGGGAGTTTGCAGTTCCCTTTGGATGTGCTTTTTTGAGAGCAGTTGAACAAATGTCTGTCCTACAGTTTTGGTTGGACAATCCAATTGCAAAATTCTAACACTTGCAGTAGTTTTTGTTCCATTTTAATATGTTAATTTTAAAAAATACTTTTTATGAATTGACCTGGCCAAGAAATTCTCACCTCGACATCTGATTTTTCTGTGTAAGTGGTGATTGGCATTAATGGCTGGTTTTGCTTAATTTCTCTCCTTTTTTTGAGTCTTGGAGCACATATTACAGTTTTGCTTAGGAAAGAAATGGGATTTATACCAGAAGGCTGCCTTGCTTCACTTTTTCAGTTACTGACCCTTGCCAAATATTACAAGAATTACTTAAATTAAATCTGTTGCATGTTTAACTTTGAGATGTTCTAAACTGTATTGATATGAATTGTTTGGAAAATAATTTGCCATTTCCCCTTTTAACGATATAGCAGAAGTGTGCCTTGAATGTTCTTGCCTCTTCTTGCATTGTTGACAATTTTATCATCTATGGCTAGAAGTGGATGTGAATTGGTAGTAGGACTCCTTTTTTTTTTTTCCTTGAATTTTTCCAATTGCTTGCTGAACCCAAGCATATGAGCTACAGACATCTGCACGATCCTCAACGAGGGGTTCAGTATGCTGAGCTTTTCATCTTCTTTGGGTTTTTGGGCTTGGAGTTTGGAACCTCTTATAGCCGAGTTTAATTGATTATTTCTGGCTCTTGTACGGCGTGTCACCACATTGACATCCTGTATACAACTCCTGATTTGTATTCCTGCGCTTTCTCCCCCAAAATTCTGTGCTTTTTGGCTGAAGAATCCTAAGCTATTTAGCTATTTTTCATATGGCAACACTTCTGTACCCTTTCCTATGAATTATTTTGCTTCTTACAGGCACAGAATCTTCCAAGTCATCATCAGTCCCAGTGTCTGTCCACAGCTTTTCAGTCATTCCTTGTTGCCTTCAGGTCCTCGGCAATAGTAAGCTCGTCCTGAGATTGATGAGGTCCATTGACAAAGATGGTCTCCTCCATCTCCATTTCCTAGTAACATTCTGGTTATATTTTTCAGCACTTTCCCCACCGTGGATTTTAGGGTTTCCCCCAGTTCTTCAAAGGCTCTGTGAATAATGGCAGGGTCATCTCCTCCACCGGTACAGCAATTGGACCAGGTCTGTGATCTGTGGGGTCGTACTGGTGTCATCGCTTTGGTGGATGTCTGGGTGGGTCTGGGGAGCCTGCTTTGAAGCAGGAAGCCAGGCTGATGAGGCTGTGCTACCTGTGCTCTTCTGAGGAGCTCCCCGTAGCTTTGAAAGCTTGCTGATTCTGCTCACGATTGGAAGGGGATAGAGTTTTAAATGCTAAAACAGATCCGCTCACTAGGACCGTTCCTCCATCATGTTGCAACCTTGCATTGAAGGGACTTTGCCCTGCAGGGGACCGGGAGAAAAAAGACAAAAAGGTTTGTTGGATTCAGGTGAGGACCCTCAGGGAGAGGTTGAGCCCCCCACCATTGACCAGGTCGCAAAGCCCCAGCTGGTGGACTCAGCTGTGAGCTTCCTGCTCCTGGTGTTGCCTCAGTCAGTGCTATCCTGAGCCCCACTTCTGAAGCCCTGCTTGCTCCTGTTCCACAGGAACTGGCACGGGTAAACGTGAACCTGTGGAATGTCTCTTCTGTTCTGTGCAGCAGCTGCTTAGGCTGGGGCTGGCTATGTCAGTAGCCCCTGTAACACTTGTCATGTGGCTCTTGCCCAGCTTTTAATCTCCTGAAGCTCTTGGGCTCAAAACCAGGGAAATAATTCAGAGAGAGTAGATACCAGCTCTGCTTTGCCCTCCAGAGGTTACAGACTTCGTTTCGGCTATTGATGCTCCTTGCATACTAAATATCGTGACAATCGTGCATCAGTTAATAAAAAACAGTGATGTGATAATTTGAAGCTGGTTCTGTACAGGTTTGACTGTTTTTTGGTCGGTTTTGCGTACATCGTTGCTGTATTCTCAATGCCAGAGTGCTACTTAATAGTTTCAGCAATTTTTTAAGTTCTGGACTTGTTGATTTTAAAGAACTTTTGCACATATAGATCAATTTTGTGCAAACTTTTTTTTACCAAATGGCTTCCTTCTGCTTTTAGGATTTTTGCTAACAATTGAAACAAATTGCTGGTATGTGACGGCAGTGCTCTTTCTACAAAACAGAATTTTTTCTTACTTCAGGTATTGATTGCTGAAGTAGGTGATACCGTGGGTCCCCCCTTAGCCTTATCTTTTAGGACACTGATGTATGTTGGCAACAGAGGTGCCTGCTAAGATCCTATTTCAGTGATCCACAATAATGTGAATTATGTAGGAATAGCATGGATTATCAACCGGTTTTATTGAGGTTGGGGTGGGGAAATTGCATTTCAAGCTGTAAATAACTTTTCGTTCTTTATGGTGAAGGTCTCAAAGGCACTTGACTGGGGTGCTAGTGAAGTATCGACATCCTTCCATCAACCCTTAGACGTTATTGCATAGGCAGAATTGCTTGCCTTGAAGTAAACGTGCTTTTTTTTTAGCACTGGATAAAATACTTATTAACATTGGATAAAACACCGATGGTACATTCGTATCTAGATTCTAAACACGTCTAGTACCTCCGTTGTTTAGCTGGTAGTCCCGTGCAGCTCTAACCAGTCCCGGTTTGTGCTGCCCCATCCCTGTGTCTGCCCCTTTGCTCCCCGTGCTGGAGGACAGCAGCTGCGAGCCACCGAGGGTTTGCACTGCAGCAGGACGAAGGAGCAGTGCTGGGCTAGGGCGAAGTTCAGTATGTTGAGAGGGTGCTTAAGGTCCTCCAGGCGCCTTCCGTGGTGGAAGGAATCCCTCGTGGGGTTACGTTTTGGAGGAACGAGGGAAATGATGTTTGCTGGGGAGCTGACAGGGCGAGTAGGAGGGGTGTGACTTAGAAATCCTCAGAGAAGACGTGAAAACTTTGTTCAAAGCCTTCTTAACATTATGGTAGACAGTAGCCTGTGATGCCTCTTTTTTTTCCTGATACCGTGGAAGATGCTGTGAGACTGTCCATTGCTATTTCCTATGAAAACCTCCTAGTGCTGGTCAACAGTGCTTTGAAAGACACCCCTCCAACACTGCTGTTTTGTTGAGGGAACTGATGTCAGTGACATGAATTAGAAAAAGTGCTTTGGAATGAACTCCCAAACAACAGATGTCTTCATGATGAGCTTAGAACTTGTATGTTTTTGGTTTTTAAATCAAACCTAATTTGAAAATAACTATTTTCAGTATATAGAAAACTAATAATCATCACGTGGTCTCTGTTAAGGATGTTAGTGCTTGGATTTGAATTTTCAGATATCTTTACTTGTAAATGAAATGTTTTGAAATAATATTATGTATAGTGTCCGGAGGAAATTTGATATGCATATATGTAATTCATACAGATGGTTTTCTTTAAGTGTATATCATTGGCAGTAAAGAAAAAGCCTCTGCACTGAGGATTAAGGCGTTTCTGCGTACCCAAAAGACTGAAATGTTCAGTATGTGATTTTGTTTTATCACTGTCATCTGATTTCAGAGATCAGCAGATGGATCAAGTCCAGCAGATGGAGATGGTAAGAAATTTGATCATAAGATTAAGAAACACTAGTAAATGTCTTTCCAGGATTTTATGTATTTTCTCTAATTGTTTTTTTTCCTACAGAATCTGATCGAGAGGATGGGAACTACTGTCCGCCTGTAAAGCGTGAGAGAACTTCTTCATTAACTCAGTTCCCTCCTTCTCAGTCAGGTAAATATTAATTTTTACCATATTAATATGTGAGAGAGGTTTTTTGGTTTTGTTTTTTTTTTTTCACAGTCATGCTGTCAGTCTTACTATTGCCTGCTGTGCTTTGGTTTGACAGACTGCAGTGACCATGTCCTGTGATTTCTGATTTTCCTCTGTGGTCTGTGATAATAAATTGAATCAACCCCGGAGGAATTGAGATAGACAAGCTTACGTGCATGAATTTATACACACGCACCCTTTCTAGTTTCATCTTTTAATCTTACGCTGTTCAATGGAAGAATTTATCAGAAATCTTTTTGCCCTATTGTGATCAGGTCACTTCTTACAAAATCTATGTAAATGCTGTGTTTTCCTTTAGTTGTTCTGCTGCCCAGCAAAATCTTCCAAGTCTCAAGTTGTGCTTGAGTTCCTTTAGTCTGTTCCTTTTCTCCCATTTCTTCTGAAATTGAGAGAATTCAGTGCGTTTCAGCAACATTCATACCTGGCATATGCGAGCGATCCTGACCACCTTCTCAATGTATGTGTGGTTAGTACAGCAAAATCACTGGAAACGGCCTGGACAAATTTTTGCAGTTCATATACATTGGAATGGTCGTGTTTGACACCTGTGTTCACGTACAGGAACTGTCTCTAAAATTTGTGCCTTCTCTCTTCACAAACAACACAAAGTTTTTAGTTTTCTTTGAGGATTGTTTTAATTAAGAGACTTCAGTGCTTGGAGACTTTGATCCTTCATTTCTGTCTTAGTTGGGAAAGTAGGTTGGGAAAACAGTCAAACAAAAAATATTCCTCTAGCATACAGCACCTTCAGGAAGTGTGATTAAAAGGCATAGAACTAATTATTTTGCTGCCTTTTAAAGGAATAAGTGACTGGAATTTTAAATGCAGTTGCCGTTATTTTACGGACAGAGTACTTCATATCACCAGTGCTAGTCAGGGTGAGAATTCCTTCTCAAGATCTAGATTTTCTGGTGCACAGCTTAGCCAGGTTCAAGGTGCAGTCCTGTTAATTGAGTAAGTCAGGGGGCGAGTGTTGCTGCTGTCTGCTTTCTCATCACTCTTAGTAGAAGAACACTTTGCACAAAAATAATGGATTTATTTTTGTCCGCAGGTTTTCTTAGAGGAACACAGAATATGTATAGCCCCTGAGGAGCTTCTTTATTTATTGGACCTTATATTTCTAGTTTTCTTATAAACACTTCTCGCTTGGCTAGTCTCACCTCTCTTTCTGTAGTGTGTTTGTCCTTTCAGGTCTGTTCAAACAGCTGTTGCTGCCTCCTTGAACAGATCCAAGTTTTTAATCCAATTGTGGCATGTGATCCTATCTGCTGTTTCCTTCTGAGCATTGTGTTTTACACCAGCTTTTAAAGTTGAACTCTTTTTGTCTTCATTTTCAGAACACTTATGCCACATGGGAGGAATTCTCCCTCCTCTCTCATCTACGGGCTATTTCCCAAATCACTTAAGACTCTTCATTCCCTCTGGTTTTCTACTCTTTTGTGACTTGCTTTGTATAACACAGCTTAGCTGATGTTTCTGTTCTAATTGTAGAAATCTTCAAAGGTTATATTTTCTTCTGCCTGGCTTCAAGAATTTGCTGTCTATGTTTTCTGCCCCAGACTCTTCTCTTGCTATGAAAACAATATCACTTCCCGATGTCTACTCAGAATACTGTTTAAAAGCTCATTTCTCTTTTTCATTGCTTGAAGCTTGTTGTTGCCAGCCTTCTCATCCCTCCAAGTCCTTTAAGTAGTGATAAATACTCCGAAGATTTTGCATGTGTACAGCTCCCTGAAAAAGCAGCCTACTTCTCTCATACTTTGGTAGGGAAACCTCTTCAACACCTTTCATATAGCTACTATTTTTAACCTACTTCTAAGATCACAACAGCTACTGCTATGATACTGACGTTTGCTGTTGATATTACACAAGAGATTTATTAAGACTTTTTGCTGATTTTATTAGATTGCCCTGATACTTTACCTTTTATTTTGTGAGGCTTAGTCTTATGCCTGACCCATCGTGCAGGAGTGCTGTCATATGTTGCCTGAGTAGTTTAATTCCTAATCATCTTCTGTTAACTGTTTCATGCAACTCTGGAAGTCCCCAGAGTTTGATTTTAATTTTAATTTTTTAATTATTTTATTTATTTATTTATTTATTTTTGCATTGACTCAAGTAGCTACCTACTGATGGCTTTCAACTTGCTGTCCTTCACAGGAAAGGGCTTGTGAGGATTGTCCTCAGGATCCTGTTGTGAAAGCACTTCAGGCTTTAAAATGCCTTAAGCTGACCTTCTGAGTTCTATTTGCAATCTCTCGTTCTTTGATGCAGACCATCAACTAGAGGTTATGACCCTTAGGCTCCTAGCTAGGCTTCCGTATGTCACAAAAACACATTGGTTTACTCTGGTGGTTATTTTGAGTATTGCAGAAATAGGAATGCAGCATCTTGCCTCTGCAGTCAGTTTAAGAGTCACCTATTACTTGAGTATTTTCTCTTTAATTGTGTAGAATCCCTTGCTAAGATTTGCTATTCAGATGACAGTGTTTGTCTAGCTGATGTGCCCTGAAGTTATTAATGAATTTTAGAATTACCATTTCCATCAGCTACGTTTTTGTAATCTGCTAGTATTGGTTTCTCCTGTATTGTCAACTGAAGAGTCTTTCTTGGCTTGTATTGACTAGTAGGTGATAATTTGCCTCTTGCACATCTCTCTGGAAAATACAAGGCTGCAGGGGAACTTCTGCTCCATGCCTGGAGCACCTCCTGCCCTCCTTCACTGACATTGGTGTCTGCAGGGTTATTTCTCACTCCTCACTCTCCCAGCTGCTCTTATGCAGCAGTTGTTTTTATTTTTCCTTTCTTAAATCTGCTCTCACAGACCAATTACCACTTACTGGCTCAGCTCTGGCCAGCAGTGGGTCTCTTTTGGAGCCAGCTGAAACTGGCCCTTATCTGACATGGGGCTGCCTCTGGACTCTTTTCACAGAGGCCACCCCTGCAGCCCTCTACTACCAAAACTTGTCACGTAAACCTAATACAATCAGAAATTCAACTGTGTTAATTTTGTACTGATTTACGTGGGAGCACTGATTGACCAGCTTAATGTAAAGTGTTCAGGTTCTCTTTAAAAAGACCTAAAACTGGAAGATCTAGCAAATAAGTAATTGGAAATTCTTAAAGCCTGTGCTTTAAGGACTTACAACCTTACAAATAGTTTAAGAAATGGTGGAAAGTGTCCCAAGTTTAAAAATAATATACCACTGTATGCATGGAAATTTGTGGTACACTGCCTTGTGAAGGCATGTCCTTAAATAGCCAGGGACTTCTTTCTGCAAATGCAATCCTCCCAGCCTTTGGAACTGCTGTTTTGTAGCACTACTTAGGAGCAAATCTCACAGGAGGTGCGAGTTTGGTGACTTCTGGTTCTGTTGGTGAGACAACGTTACTCCGTTGTCAGAAAACATTATCTGTAGATGGGCAATTTTGCATCTGGTATGCAGTGGCTCATGAAGAGCTTGCATACTTCTCACCTTATGTCTGAAGTGCTGTTCCCGCAGCTTTATTGAAATTTCTACTATCTTGGCTTAGCGAATCCCTGCCTTTGGATTCTGTGACTTAGGTGGTTTGGCTCGAACACTTGCCAGAGAAGATTGAGGCAAAAAACGTTGTGGAGTATCTCAGCTTTCTCCATATCCCGGGTAACTAGGTCTCCCGTTTCCTTCAGCAGAGTGCCCACGTGAGGGGACAGTTGAGCTTTGGAAGGCAGCTCTTGGGTTACCAGCTTGGATTCTGTTTCTAGGGCTGTGTGTTCCTTTATAGGACAGTTTCTGCAGTGATAACAGATCTTTGAGATCCACTTCTACAATGTTTCAATATTACTTCTTCAAGATCTCAAATTATCTCAAAGTACCATTGGAAGTGGATGACTTTGAATGGACGTGTCTGAGCAGTTATTTGCAGCTGGCATGATTGAGTGCATTTCTGACCTGACATGAAATTCTCCTCAGGATCCTTTAAACTGCCCACTAAAGTAAGGATTCAAAGCGGTTGGAGAAACGACAAGGCTTGTTAAAATGTACAAGTTAGTTTAGAAGTTATGTATTTTATATATCTGGTTGTATGCTGGTCAATTTGTCCAGAAGGATACTGTGAGAGACAGTATCGAAAGCTATACTGAAATCCAGAAAGATTACATCAACTGGCTTCCTTTGGTCAACTAGATGGGTGATCATAAAAGTAAACTAATTTTGTTAAATGTGTTGTGAAACCATGCTGGATTTTACCGATGACTGTGTGTTGTCCTTCAGGTGTTTTTCAATAACTCCCCGAGTAATCTCCATAATTTTACCAGGCATTGAAGTGAGACTGACAGGTTTATAATTTTTCTTTCTTCCCATTCTTGAAAACTGGGACCACATTTGCCAACCTCCAATCAACTGGGGCCTCTCTGGATTCCCAAGACCATTGAAAAATATTAGAGAGGGGTCCCATGATGATTTCAGCCAGCTCTCTGAGTACCCTGGGATGAATCCCATCAGGCCCCATGGACTTAAAGATTTTAAACTTCTGAAATGTTGTATGTGTTTTGTAATTGTATTTCATATTCTGTTAGCTTCAATTCCTAGGTCAAATAGAATTCAGACCAGGAATACTGTGTTTGTCTTCCCTTTACAACTGCAGTTTACTTTTTCTCTGTTTCAGGAGAAACTAAAGTGTGTTTTTTTTTTTTTAATTAATATTACGTTTTTGGTGTTTTTTTGACAATGAACTGTTTATTTGTGTGGTTGCAATACTGTTTTAGTTAAGACAGAGAAAAACCTAAAATAGAACAAATGACCAGAAGAACTGTGTTCAGTTTGCACCCACGATATGCCTGGAAGGGAGTTTATCATTAAGAACAACAAACCCAACTTCTCTTTTTCTTTTTCCCCTTGACCACAGTAACAAAAAACAATGTCTTTATGCCATCAAGCTTCTGTGAACCTTCTACAGGCAATTCTGACTCAGAACAAGGTGAGATTTCTTAGTTATTTCTCCTTTGTCTCAGCAAACTGCTGACAGTCGATCATAATCCAAAATGTTCTGACACTTCAGAAATTAGACCCTATCCGGGAGAATGGAAATGGTGGGTCTGGTCTTACAGCTATTATCTTGCTTATTTCTTGTTCTCTCTTACTCTTGTTTTCACTTGCTTACTTCTTCTTCTCTTGTTCTTATTTACTTGTTCTCATGCTTGCTGGAGGTAATTAAAATAACAAATATAAAATTTATAAATGCTTTGGGAGTGGTGGAGTGCAACAAGACTATTCCCACCTCTTAACCTCAAGATAAAACTTAGAGGAAATGTCATTTGTCTACCCGTTTGATACCGTTTCTTTGATATCACAATCCAATCAACCATAACCTATGGTCATGATTTTGTTGAACCATGACCTGCAAACCCCATGTTCACAGTACTGCTTATTTTGCTGAACACGCTTGTTCTGCAAGGTTGTTGTATTGCTGCCACTGTGTAGCATGTAGTTATGCTTAACTGGCATGAGACTAATGAAGTACAGTAAGATGATACGGTGCTGAGCCAGTCATCTTGCTCTGAGCACAGTTGCTGCAACCCTTAAAACACTTCATAATTATATCTTGTAAGTTTTGGGGGGAACTGGTTTTGTCATAGTTGTGGATTTATGAATATTATTTTTTTGAAATGTAGGTATTATATCTAAATGCCTTAACTTTAGTTAGTACAACCATGGGATTTTTTTGCCTTCATACTATGAAAGCATAAGGTAATAGCTAATAGAATTACAATAAATTAATATTAAGTGATTAACCTTTGACTTAGCTAATGATATGGCAGTTGGTACTTGTTAGCATTTGCCATGCTCAGTTATTGATGATTGCTGTTTTTTTTCTTGATTCTCACATAAAAGCTCTATTAAGCACTTACACAGAAACAACTCCATTTCTCTTGTAAAAATGCTGTTTTGTCTTTCTCCTAAAAAATATCTTTGAATACTTGGAACAAATTGTATATGTGCACTGTGATGATCACTGGGAATTACCCTTCTGGTAGAAGGGATCTCATTCTTTGGAAATCTCATTAAGACTTTGCATTGGATATTTATAAAGCTTGTGGGTTGTTACAATGGGGAAAGTATGAGCAGTGTTAGGACTGTCTGAAAGTAGGTTACATCTGTAGTATTTTACATCTATGTCCTTTTAATTTTGTTTTGCTTCTAGAGGAAAAGAGCAGTGGATTCCGGCTGAAGCCACCAATACTTATTCATGGTCAGGCACCTAGCGCAGGTAAGTTCAATGTTTTCTGCAGCAGTAGAATGAAACCAGGGTAGTTCAAGCACGTTTATCTATTTAGGAGTTTTCTCATACTCTGTTGTTAACTGGAAGGTGACAAAACCTGTGCTTAGACACATTACAATTTTGACTCGGATCAGCCATGTATTTCTGAAATGGGATTCCCAGTTGCCTCTCCTTAGCATGCTTTGGCTCACTTCAAGTAGTCCGGGGCTTGATGAACTCAGTTCCTTTAGTATCAAACTGGAACAAACGGCATGCACCAGGAGTGTGCTCAGAAAGTTCTTAGCTGGTAATGTGCACTCAGGCTCTTAACCTTCGCTTTCCCTGTCTCAGGCCTTTGAATAGAGCACAAGCGTGGTGTCCTTGATGACACCTGTTCTGCTGTACATTTTTGTTTTGAGCTTCACATTTGCTAATGTACACTTAGCCAGTACGGGAAGGACACTAATATTTCAGCTTATAGGAGTTTAAGGAAAGAATACGTTTTGATAATGGAAGAAATTATATGTAATGTATATAGAAATGGTTTCATTTTCAGGAGGAATAGCAAAATAAAAAACAATAATCCACTTATGCTCTTATGAGAAGCTGACATATGAATGTTTGGACTAAAGATATTAAGTATACAAAATATTGAAGTGAGTCAGTATGGGTAGCTTCATCGCAATATCTTAATGGATCAAGAATTCAACTTTAGTGGTGTTTTTTTGTATTTAAGTGAAGACATCTGAATCCTTTGGAATTGCCATAGCCATCTAGAGTTGATGTTAAGATTTTTTTTGAGTGGGTTGTTTTATGTCAGTTGGCTTTTTTGAATCAGAGCTGAAAAAGAATTGTAGTGCCTTGTATCTTTCCACAGCAAACCAGAGAGGCCAGGTTAACTCAAACCCAAAAGGTTGTTAAATAAAACAACATGTAAATTTATTGTGCTGCCAATATGTTTGATCATAGGAAGAATGAAAAAGTTAATTAATCAGTATCCAAAAGTGACGTCATTAGAAGGAGAAAATAATACTTGAAATGTGTAGTCGAGTAATACTTCGGTGAATAAATAGGGTTGCTTATGTACTGTTAACTTCCTACATTTCTGACTTCTGTTTCTGAGTTAATGTCATAACCTCTCCTTGAGTGCTTTCCTGGATAAGGTAGAGAATATATTCAAAGGTGTCTTTTATGGCTAGAAAGCAAATGGTTATCTCCTCTATGTGGGACTAATTTATTTTTTTTTCAGGGTGGAGTGAGGGATGGGAATAAAGGGGGGTAGAAGCTTTTAAAATGACTAGTGTTCCATTACATGTTCTATTGGAAGCACTTCTGGAGAAGATTAGATGAAGCTGAATTTTTCAACTTCAAAGCTTTATAGCTCTTGAAAAAATTTCCCACTTGCAGGACTCCCAAGCCAGAAACCGAAGGAACAGCAGCGAAGTGTGCTACGTCCTGCAGTATTACAGGCACCACAGCCAAAAGCTTTCTCACAGATGGGTAAATAATGCTTTTGCTTTTTGGAATACCACAGAGGAAGAACAAAAATACTAAATCTGTTTCATGCAGCAGTCTGATTTCACTCAGCAGCTGCCTTTGTTTTTCTAGGTTTCTCCTTTCTGAAACATCTTACATGTTAAGTTTATCTGTGTTACATAAAAGGTGACAAAATCAAGCCTTCAGTTTTTGTGTGGATGACTATCTGACATTGCCAGGCCCTGAACTTTGTTGTAATCCATGCTTGATTTTTGGAATAAAAAAAACTTCTAAATGTGGGAATTGGCAGTCTTTAACAACAACATTGACCGTGGCATAATAAGCTACTGCCCGTGTGGTAGACTTCAGCTACCTGCAGAGTCATGCAAAATGCCTGAACCACTAGCAGGTGTTTCCAAGCCAGGGAACTTTCTGAAACAGAGACTTTGAGCAAGGTTTTTTATCGATAATTTAGTCATGTTGATTGTTTAATGTATTATTATGGAATCTAATATAGCAGTCAGAAACAGGCATTACTGGAAAATGAAAGTTAAAGCAAAAAGTTGTTTCCACGTCTCCTAAACTTTTATGCTTTCCTGGCTCTTTTGCCTTCTGTTATTTGGAAGTTTAATTGATGTGAAACAGAAGTAACTTCAGCTACTGCTGAATTTGACATTGTTCCAAACGTTTCTAGCTTGAATTCTTGTAGAATTCAGATTGAATTCTACAAAGGACCTAAATACTGGGGTTAAAATTTCCTCTCGGAGTTCATTATGTAGGTTCCTAGATCAGCCTGAAGAGGAGCCGTAAAGTATTAAATTGGGGAGGAGTTGCTTGAAGTTGTATATGTTGAAGCCCATGCAATATGTATACAGACTATGTGACATTTCCCTTACTTTGTTTTCTGCATTTGGAGTTTTCATTCTGCAAAACACTATGGGAACCCTGTAGCTTACATTGCCATGTTTCATATATTTAAAAAAAAAAAAAAAAGAGGGAGACCAGCATGCCATTTACTCTAGAAAACTGCTGCTCCTTTTAGGATGCTCTAAATAGCTAGAGAATTGATGCCAGCTTGTTATTTCTTGTTGCAGTTCTGAGCAGTGGGACCAATGGCGTAAATATTCCACCAGATTCTGCAGCCACATCAGAATCACTAAGTAATGCAACACTGAAAAGTTCTGACTCTGAAGACAAGGTGAGTTGGAGAAGGATTTAAAGGGCACTCAATTTGAGAAAATTTAAAACAAGTATCTCTGAATGGAGTCTGTTTGTTCATTAATATGAGTGCAGTTTCATCAGTTGATGACTCCTTTATCCATACTATGCTAGCCCACTTTAGGAGTCATAGTAAGTTTTCAGTTCTAATAGTATACTGTGTTTATATTTACTAAATCAGGAACTGTGGCAAAGACTTGCTGAGTTGAAATATGAGTTTAGGATGGCTTTAGTCTGTATTTTTTCCTTACAAAGTATGAAAAAAATGCTCAATTCTGCTTCTGCTCTCATTGTTTTCTTTTATCCTTCTTACTTTGTTTCTAGTCCTATGGTAAAACCTTATTGCTGCATGGGTGATGCTGTTCCCATCATAGGCATTGAATTCCTGTAGTTCGGGTATCTTGATTCTGTGGACTGATAGAATGCTGCTTTTTCCTCTGATCTGATTGCATGAAGAAACACACCTTTCTGCAGGCTCATCTCTTAATCTGTGTGCGGGAAGAATTTCAGGGCACTTTCTTCTCTGAGGGGAGAAAAGCTGTCTTAACATCCAGTAGCCATTGCCAGGTCTGCTGCTTCTGTCGGGCCAGAGTCTAGGAAGCATTTACACAACTCCTATTCCAGTCTGAAGAAGCTTTGGTTTTGAGCAAGGGGCACTGAGCAGTTTACGCTGGGTGTTCAGTCTTCCTTCTCAGACTGCCGAGCAAAAAGCCATCACCTACCCAGGGATAGCTTCACTGGTACCACCTTGATTTCTAACAGTTGAATGTAGAATGGCGTTGGGAAATGTGAAGATAGAAAGCATACAAGAAACTGCGGTGAATGAGTGACACTTAAAAGTTTAGAGCTGATAGAGTTGGAGCTGATAATTAGTAAAGAGGTAGCAAGTAAATTCCACATGGGAAACAGTGGAGGGAGAGCAGAGGTAATTAGGGGCTGAAAAATTTGAGCTAGGAGAAAAGGCATCTAAGTGCATAAAAAAGGTATGTGGTATTTTGAAGGGAAAGGAGTGGAATAGTTCCTTCTGTGTTCTGTGCGAAGTGTCTAGTCCATTCTTTCCAGCAGGTGTTGAGCTAACTACTGGTATCTTATGATACAGTGACTGAGGGCATGAGATGTTTGGTGATTTTGCAGTGTTTTATTTTTCCGTCTGGGGGTTTGATTTTGTGGATTCATTAGAGAGTAGATTGCTTTTTGATGCCACACTGATGGGCTGTTTCCCTAAGACTGTAGCCAATAGGTTAAGCAAAGTGACTGTTCCCCTTTTACTTGCCACTTTGTCAGCTTCATCGGGAATATCGTGTGTAGCTGGGGGCTTGCACCTACTGTGAGCAAGATGGAATGAAACCTGGAAGTGCCTATCAAAAAACTAAAAGGCAGCAAGCACGGGGAAGGGGGACTCCAATTGAACAGTAGGGCAAAGTTACTGAATTTAGTCCATTCAGTCATTGAAACAGGCTACACAATGTAGGGCTGCCATCTTTAGATTTGTATTTAAACTTGGCTGTACAATGTCCTAGGCAGCCAGCCTAGCATAACTGAAGTTGATACTGCTTTGAGCACAGTTTGAACGAAATGGCGCTTAAAGATCCCTTAACGATTCTGTGTTTCTTTAAGAAGGATTCTCTGAACAACAACAGTTTTTTTTAATGTAAAATTTGCCTTGTAGCTCTGAAGATTTTACTGGCTTGGCATTGTAAATGACTGTGACTCACCATATCATAACCTTCATTTTTTGCTTAAAGAAAATGATTTTAATTATCTAGACTAAGATTGTCAATTCCTTTCTTTAGGCAGGAGAATGTCAGAAAAAAGAGTCCAACAACACTTCAGACGACGACAGCTGCGAGAAGGCGGAGTTAAATGCACAGCAAGCATTTGTATTTGGGCAAAACTTAAGAGATAGAGTTAAGGTAAACACATGCTTGTTATCTTGACTAGGAGTTGATTTATTTAAGTGAGGATAAGAAACACTGGACTTGACTATTTGTTGGCATGAGTGTTGCACACTGTTTATAAAGTTATTCAAAACCATTATATAATGGGGTTAAAACTTCCTTGCGTACTTGCCAAATCCAAAACTGTGTACACAGTTCAGCTGTCTGCTTAGTAAAAGTGGTCTTCCAGTTATTTAGTAAACTCCTGTTACTGTTACAAATCACAGAATCATAGAACAGCTTGGCTTGGAAGGGACCTTAAAGACCATCCAGTTCCAACCCCCCTGTCATGAGCAGGGATGCCACCCACTAGATCAGGTTCCTCAGGGCCTCGTCCAACCTGGTCTTGAACACCTCCAGGGATGGGGCATCCACAACCTCTCTGGGCAACCTGTGCCAATGCCTCACCACCCTCTGAGTGAAGAATTACCTCCTAACCTTTACTGTAAATCTCCCCTATTTTAGTTTATAGTCATTCCCCTTTGTCCAGTCATGGTCTGCCTTAGCAAAAAGTTGTTCTACGTCTTTTTTCTAAGTCCCCATTTAAGTACTGAAAAGCTGCAATAAGGTCACACCTGAGCCTCTTCTTCAGGCTGAACATCCCCAGCTCTCAGCCTTTTTTCACAGGAGAGGTGCTCCAGCCCTCTGATCTTCTTGGCCCTCCTCTGGACCTACTCTGACAGATCAGTGCAGCACGATATTTTCTCTCACTTTTTGGGTTAGAATTAAGTTGCAGTTGTGTTCCTAAGATGCTCCTATGCAACCAGGGTTTCACAGAAAAAGTAAGAAAAGAAAAACAGGGCAGCATGGGTTCAAATCTGTGCACGAAGGATTTGGGTTGGATTGTTTGTACCCCCTCATAATACAAGTTTGTACAGGTTTCCTAGCGTAAGAAAAGAAGTGAAGTACTGGGATATGGGGTTATCTTGTTTGATCTTAGAAAGTGTTTGTGGATAGAACTTTTTCTTAGAGGGAGAAAAGAGCTGAAACTTTTGTGGTTCATAGATAAGCTGTCTTAATAAATACTGGTTTTGTAGTTAGGAGATGAAAGCGATGAAACTGCTGATGTGCAGAATTCTGGCCTTCCGACATCAGACACACCTTCTGCAACAAATTATTTCCTACAGTACATCAGTTCCAGGTGAGATTACAGAGAATCCTATATCCTTAATTTGTGCTCAAAGTTATTTGTGATGCTGCTCTTTTTTTGGATGCAGGGATTATAACTGGGTCAGTGGGAACCCAGGCTTCCGAAAAAGGGAGGTAGCAAGCTTCAGATTTTTTTCTGAATTATTTTTGTCTTTAATTTCTGTCTGATCATGGTTACACAGAACAGCTCCTTCTGCAAAACAGGTGTATTTGTAACATGAACTCAGCTGTGCACTTTGGATGTCTTTACTTCATGAGAGTCTCCAGGACGTTGTCTTCCTGTTCATGCCTACCTGTGGAAGGTCTAAGGAATTGGCTGTCCCAAAACAGTTTTGGTTTTTGGGTCATCTTTCCTGGTGACCTTACAGTGTAATAGCAGTTACAGAGCCCCTAGTTTAGTGCCTTGTTCCTTTGAAACATTTCCAACCCTCAGATTTGCAGATCAGTTACATGAAGTTCCCTACCTGTTGGTAGGCATGTCAGGTGGTAGTAAAACTGTTGCCCTTCCTAAATAAGGGTTTAAAATCTTCTAATAAAAATGTCACGTGTGGGAGGTTGCCCTTTCTATAAGGAAGGAGAGGGATGAGTCTTGATTGTGAGACTTCTTGGGAAGTCTATAACATTGCAGCTAGTCCAAGAAAAGGCATGGCTCATCCCTGCTACTGTTGCTTCAGTTTTGATATTGCAAGTGTTTTTGTTTCAGTTCTTTCCCCGACTTTTTGAGAAAACCTAAGAATGTGTGGTGGTTTGAGTTTGTTGTGCATGTAGAATACTGTTTTTTAAAAAAGTATGTTATGTGATTAAATAGTCCTTGCTTAGCATTCAGCATTGCTTAATAAGTAATTAGATATACAGAGCCAAAATATTTACAGTGACAAAATAATTTACCATTATTCTGAGAGAATTCTCATTCTGTACAAACGATACATGCTCTCATGTTACCAAGTTAAATTAATTTTTGATTTTGTTTCTATGGAAGCCAATAGTTAGTTTTTTTCAAGTCAGTAATAGTTGCTCGCTTTATTTGATCTGTAGAGGATAAACAGGTATTTTCTTGACTTACAGAAACATTTTTTCCCTTCTAGTATAGAGAACTCTACAAACAGTGCAGATGCATCTAGCAACAAGTTTGTTTTTGGACAGAACATGAGTGAGCGTGTCTTAGTGAGTATCCACTTCTTATAAAGTGTTCTAATTTTCTGTGAAGTTTGTGTTAGGGATTCTCACTCAGGAAATGTGCAATATCCAAGAATGACAAGTATTTAAAAATACCTGTCACAGGAGCACAGATTCCTTTTGGTGATTTCCCATGTAGGTAACTCAGTGAAATCTGGGGGTTTCATTGTATGAACTATTGGGTGCTGCTGCAGTGCCCTCCAGGATTTCCCTGCCAAGCATTGCCAGTGTAAGGAGCTAGAATGCCTTCTCTGTGGTGCACATGGTTCTCAAATCCAAGCAGTTCAAATATGGCACAGCTTGCTTCCTTTCAGTGGCTTCTTCACTATAACTAAATTGACAGAAATTCAATTACGTGATGCTCCAAATGATGGGATTCCAGCAGTAAGGCAGCTACCTCAGCACTGAGGTACAACTCAGGAAATCCTGTGCTTAACTGTTTACCAACCCCCAGGTATAATTTCTAGTGCCTTAGTGTTTCCTACTTCTGTTTTATTGTTATGATGGTGCAAAAGGGAAGCACTTAATACTGTGCATTCATAATTATCTAACCATTGAGCAGGGAGGCCAGGCAAGTATGTCTCAAGTTGAACTGTAGCTGAAATTAGTTTTCTTTGGACATAACCTCAAATTAAGGGCTGAAATTTGGTTTCAGTTGAGGACAAAATAATTCAAAGTGTTTTTTTTTAAGGTCAGGATCCATTTAATTCCTTGGCTGGGGCAGTAAAAGAGCTTTTACTGTGAAAGGATGTCATCTGTGGGATTCTTCTCTTGCCACATGGTTTATAAACACTAGGGGCCTCCCTCAGTGATTGATGACTAGTCTTCTGCAAAACTAAAATTAGCGTATGCTTTCTCTTCTGTTTACCTCATCTTCTATTTGTGATAGAGTCCACCAAAATCAAATGAAGGTAGCACAGAAAGTAATAAGGAGAATGCTGCTACAGAGTCTGGGTCTGAATCATCTTCTCAGGAAGCCACACCAGAGAAAGGTGAAAAAGAAAACATTTTTTTTAGGAATGGTAGTCAAGCCTTGTTTAAATGACTGAAGTTTTCAATACTCTGTTACTGTATAAAAGCATTTAATGTTGCCTTTGTTGTCTCTTCTAACCAAAGCTAGAGCCTTCTGGGTCATGGGGGGGTTACATGTTGCATGCTATAGATACTCTTGTGCTTCTGTCTTTACTATTACACCCAGGTTACGCTGTCTGTTTCATGTTTTATTTTCCCTGCGCTATTAGGATTTTCTTCAGCAATGAAAGCAGATTTTAACAGAGAAGATTCTTGGACCTCTAGAGTGTAGAAGAGATGTTGCAAACCATTTCTTAACAATTCTGTTATGCTTCCAATGATTGCATATATTGTGTTCAGTGGGTGTACCAAATGTGTTGTTTCCACCAAGAATTGTTTGCTGGATTCTAGACCTCTGTGGCTCTTCAGATGCGCAAGATTTTCTGGAAACTTTGGGAGCAGTGGGTTTTCTCCAGCAAACTGCTTGCAGGCCAATGTAAAATTGGAAAATGAATCATGCCATGCATATGTAGGCACAACAGCGTAGCTAGCTGGTGGCAGTATTAGTACTGCTGGAACACCTACAGATATGTAGGTGTATATGAGTTAGTAAAGGTTTTGCGTAGTTGTATGTAAAAAAAACATCTTATGTGGGAACAAAATTTTCAATAACTTTCTTCTGTGCTTTGTATCTTCTTATGTTTATAAAACGAGGCTTGAAAAGGGCAGGCTTTAACTTCTACTTTAAACTTAAAGCCTGTTTCTAATGTTCTGTCCCTGTTCCTCTTCCGTACTTTTTCTCTAAATTCTGGTTTACCTGTGAGAACTTTAGAAATCCTTTATAATTCTAGGCTAATCGTTCTCAAAATAAACTTTCCAAATTTTGTTCAGCTAATAATATTTCAGAGTCACTGGCAGAGTCTGCAGCAGCCTATACTAAAGCAACAGCAAGGAAGTGTTTATTAGCGAAGGTGGAAGTGATTACTGGCGAGGAAGCCGAAAGTAATGTTTTACAGGTAAGAAACTGATAATGTAGGGGAGCTTTGAGCTTGTGGGGATTGATATGGGTGTCCAGGGTACCACCTGTTCCTTCAGCTGAGCCATCTTCTTTATCTCTGATGTGCTTTCATGTGTTAGAATGCAGACTTTGGATATTTATTATCAGATCCTTACTCTGTTGTTTCTTAATTTCCACTTTCTGGATAAATTTCAGCACTGGGACATCCCAGACAAATCTTAAGCATGCTTCCTTCAATTAATCACAAAACAATTATAATTACTGTACTGCTGAATATTTTTTTAAAACTCAGAATGGTCCATTATGCCTGGCAGAAACAATAAAAAAACAATACTCAATAATTTATTTTGAGGGTATTTGCTTGAATTAGTGGCATTTTAAAAAGATATTGTTATGGCTCAGACTTCTGATTTCAGTGGTGATTTATTTAACTTTGTAGTTACTCATTACCTTAAATTTACTTATTAACTTCAGTGTGTCTTTAAGAGAAACAAGCAGGGTATTGGTGTGAATCTGGAAGGTATATACTTCTTTTCCTCCTCCCTTTGTACCTCTGTTTATGTTTTTTTCTTGATCTTTTAAGTTTCTTGGCACCCGAATTACATTGTGGGGTATTTTTTTTGGATAGGTTTTTGCCATGACTTTTTGGTCTCCTCTGGCACCAAACGGGTGTACTTTTTCAGTAACTAATGCATATCAGCTGAAGTTGTATTATTGTACAAAATAATCATAATGTTTGTTTTCTCAGACCAAGCAAGATATAATCTGTAATAATAGCAAGATGGGAGTGTCCTGTTTTGCTTAGGAAAACCACAACTTGAAAATTTTAGCAGTAATGTACTTACTCATGCAAATCAGTCCTCTGTTATGTTGTAGCTTAATAGTCCTCTCACCCAACTTCTCTTCTTTTTCCCTGTGATACTTAATACACTGGAATACTGAATGGGACTTGTACAGGCAGAACAACGTTAATCTGGCACAAATTAAGCATACAGAGCTGGGTGTTCTGTGTCAGAGAAAGACAGAAACAGGGAAAGCAAATTCGTATACCACCTGGTGCATGCACACATGTGAGGAACGTGGGATGTGAAGGTGTGAAGAAAGTAACTCTGAAAATCATTCTTGTTCTTTAATCTTGAACATAGATATTCTGTAAGAATATCTAACTCCTGTTAATAAAACCTGATACCAGTTAGCATATTTTGAGAGACTTATTGCAAAAGGATGATGACACAGCTAAAACACTTTAAAATTCAAATACAGAGTTTGAAAATCAACCATTACGCTATAGAGATATTTTCTGTTACAGATTCAGTGCAAGCTGTTTGTATTTGATAAAAACTCTCAATCTTGGGTAGAAAGAGGTCGAGGACTTCTTAGACTCAATGATATGGCTTCAGCGGACGATGGAACATTGCAGTCTCGGCTGGGTAAGAGGAACTGGGGAAATGAGTTACTGTATGATAGTCTGGGTAATTTTCATAGGATGTTTCCATGAGACACAATAGCATCTGCTTTAGGTCATCTTAGCTACAGCAACTTGGAAGGAATTTTGGCCCTTTTCTCTTGCTTTATTTTATGACCATTTCCTCCAAAGGCAGGATATTTGCCTATATTCTCCTGTTGTAGCAAATGCTCCATTTTTTTTTTTCTTCCCTCTAAAAGCAGGCTGTATTTGCCAACTAGAATATTTCACTAGAAATTTATGGAAACCTTCTTCAGATCTGGGCTCTCTGCTCCTCAGGACTGGGTACTTGTGGGGGAAAGTCTCTTTGGATACTGCATGAATTTTTAGACTGTCAGGAAGGTGCATTAGCCTGAGATTATCAGCTCAGATCTGACCACTGAACTTTGATGTATTAAACATGTGAGACATTGGGCTAAATATCTTTAGACGTGTCCTATAATCTTTAATTGCCTACTTTCTTCTGAACACTCATTACAAGACTTCTCTTTTAAAGGCTTTCCCTTGATAATTACTGTACAGGAGACTTCAGAATTCCTCTCTCCTCCCCCTGCCCCGGCCTCACAGCACACACACACACACACAAAAAGCCATTTTGGCTATTCTCCTGTTCCTGTTGTGTCTTTTTTCCACCTAATTGATCTTGTATGTTTGCTTTAGTGATGAGGACTCAGGGGAGTCTCAGGTTAATCTTAAACACCAAGCTCTGGGCTCAGATGCAGATCGATAAAGCCAGTGAGAAGAGTATCCGGATCACCGCCATGGATACAGAGGACCAGGGAGTTAAAGTTTTTCTTATATCAGTGAGTAGTTTTGGTTTACACCTTAATCTTTCTACTGAAATTGGTGCTTGCTTACATTGCAGTTGAGCTAATGTTTCCAATCTTCTTCCCCCCCCCCCCCAAGACACGGGGCTTAACAGACTTTCCTTCTCTGAAAATCTTCCCTAGTTTTGAAGAAGTGCCACATAAAGGCTGCTCTAGGAAGCCTGACTTTTCCAAAGCATTTACCATGGAGTTGTGGAATCTGTTTCACATCTATTCAGGCTATAACTGCAGCATAAGATTAATGCTGATTGTTTCCTGTTATCAAAGGAAAATAGGAATTTCATACTTATCTATGTAATGAAACCAAATTCCAAATTCTTACGCAATGTGTAGTACAGGAAAGTTACTGTTGTCCATCTACAGTGTGGGTGGATGCACGGACACTCACTAGAAGTGAAACACTAAATAGCTGTCAAGAACAGTACGTTACTAGTTAAGGGTAACGTGTTTTATCTTTGATTTCCCTTTAATACAGACCAAGCAGTAGCAGGACAGTTAAAGTGATTTTGATGCTTGCTAAGTGGGTAACCAGGAATGCCAATTAGAATTACTAAAACAGAGTCAGAGATTTAATACAGCCAGCAAGAAAGAGGGGTCATGCCCTAATGCCTGCTAAGAGCACTTACAGATTTGAGAGGTCTGAACATTATTTTGACTTGTACTGGTTTTACAGAAGGAGTTGCTAAAGAATTAAAGTGGACCAGAAATTAAGAGAACAGCAACAAAAAGCTTCTCTTGTGATGTTAGGTTTGTAGGACTGGGATCTGGAATCCCAGGTTCCGGTATTAGGTACCAAATACCCAGTGATGAAGAAAGAGCACTGAAATGAGTGGTTAACTTCTCTCACCACTTTTCTCTAGACTTGACAAGTCATCAGGTTATTCAGTATCACTTTTTTAATCAATTCTAAAAATACCTTGTATGGAATTATTGATTGCACTGCAGCTCACTTCAGGGGAATTTTACAAATACAGAGGTGACTGATTTAAGTGACGGGGCTGGATGTGGAAACATTTTTTTTAATGAAGTAATCTAAGAAATTGTTACCTTACAGTGAACTTGGGGTAATGGTAATAGTAGTTAATGCGAGGAATTCATTGACATGGTGAATACAGAGCTCCATAAAAGTGTTCTTTTAAATTGATTATAATGTTCACAGAATGTTTAGTTTGACAGGCCTAAAAATTACTATTTTTGAAGCTCTGAAGTGGTCATAAACCACTTTCAGAGTAAGAGAAAAAATACTCTGAATGGGGGGTCGCTAATGCTGCTCTCTGAACTGATGGGTCTCTTATGAGAGGGTTTTTTTTTTGGTGTGTGTGTTTTTAACAAACAGAAAAGCAACCACCAACCTACCACCTGCCCAACTGCATGCCCGTTCACTTTTCTCAGAATATCCTATGTTGAAATTTTATGTAGATGTATCATGAAACAACTGAATGACTTGATTATGATTAACAAATACGTGAAGCTGAATGATTGGCAAACCTGGAAAATCTGTGCAAAACAAGCTTTTTAATAAAAAGATCTTCTTACCTTAAGGATTTTGGGGTGTCAGGAAAGCTCTGTGACACCTTGGAGAAGAAGCTGATATAAAATCAGCGAGTACTACTTGTTATCCAGAGAAAGGTGGTGCTGAGCAGAGGGGAATATACTCTGAACATCAGAATCGAGTGTATCCAGCATCTTGCTATGCCACAGCCCACTGTGACTTAGGTTGAAAAATGCCTCTATGAGAAAACTGAGAAGTAGGTTGTGAAATTTGGCCTCACTGTTGTAGATAAGTAAATGCTTTATTCTGTTGTAATTCCTTGCAATTTTCTTGTTTCTTAATCTTTAAAAAAAAAAAAATGTAGGCAAGCTCTAAAGATACAGGGCAGTTGTATGCTGCATTACACCACCGGATCTTGGCTTTGCGGAGCAGAGTGGAACAAGAACAAGAAGTCAAGAATGTAGCACCTGAGCCAGAAGTAACACAATCAAATGAGGAAGACAGTGATGATGATGTCCTTGCACCTTCAGGATCAGTCGGAAGTGGTAAGCAAGAAAGACATGGGATTTCTTCTTCTCCATACATTTTCTTTGTTGTTTAAGGCAGACTGTTTGACCTCTCTGTACACTACAGATACACTTCTGGCCTGTTGCTTCTCTGAGTGTTTGTGGATTGTGACTCATATGAGTTGCTTTTTTTGAACCAAACTGTTCCTAGTTTGCTCAACTGGATAATGACAGGACAAGGGGGAATGGTTTTAAACTAAAGGAGGGAAGATATAGATTAGAGGTTAGGAGGAAATCCATCCCTCAGAGAGTGGTGAGGCACTGGAACAAGTTGCTCAGAGAGGTTGTGGATGCTCCATCCTTGAAGGTATTCAAGACCAGGTAAGATGAGGCCCTGAGCAACCTGATCTAGTGGGTGGCAGCCCTGCCTGCATCAGGGGGGTTGGAACTGGATGGTCTATGAGGTCCCTTCCAACCCAAGCGATTCTATGATTCTAATTACTTCTCCAGACTGGTAAAAAGGCTGCTGCTTCTGTCTGCTGAGTTACGTCACAGATTAGCAGAAGTGATCTGTGCTTCAGTTAGTTCTAGCGTTGTTTATAGGACCATTAAAGGGTGATTATGAGCTTCAGTTTTGCCTTCCACATGGCCAAGGCTTGCACTTTAAAAAACAAAACAGCAACACCAAATAACAAAAAAAAAGCTGTCTTCCAGGCTGACCTTTGAGTAGAGTGCTATTTGGAAAGCAGAAGGTTCACAAAAAGGAGTGGAAAGAGTGTAATTGCTTTCATTGTATGCAGAGAGGCCATAGCTGAAAAAAGCACAAATCATTAGTGTGAGGAAGGTTTCCTTCAGACCTCAAGCCATCTGTGCTTTGCCTTCCTATGGCTTAATACATCCCATCTTTTACTGAGATCAGTGCTCCAACCTGATTCACTGCTGGGGAAAAATACTAATAATACTAATACTTAAACAAAAAAAAACACAGTGTGTGGGCTTGGAGAGGCTGGAAACTGAGCTCTGGGATGCTACCGGGATCCCAAAACCAGACTGGCCAAGAATATAAAATTTTGCAGTGGACAGAACTTAATCTGTAGAGGGAATATGTCAGTTGGAGGGGGGAGAGAAGCAACTATCATTCTAATCTGTTGTTGAAATCCTAAATGTGAGACATCTGTAGGCTTCTCAAGTGAGGTGACTTAGTGTAAGGCAAGAAAAAAGATACATAACAAAACTATTGTCTGTTTCAGGTCCTAATGACGAAGGTGATGGGCAGAATGTTGGCAGCACATAGCAGATGTGAGCCGATCTGCTTGCAAGGCTGCTATGAACACCATCTTGCAGGCATCTCTCTGGATACCCCAGGCCAGCTATTGTTTCAGGCAGTGTTGAAGGCTCCAGGACTTAAGAACTGTGCATCCCTGTTCTGTTTGTTTGGTTTTTTGGTCTGGATCAGTAGATTCCATACAAAAAAAAAAAAAAGCAGACTTGGAAACTACCTGAATGTGGTTTGGGACGTGAAAGCTCATCATATTGATGAGCCAAAAAAAAAAAACAACCAAACATTTCCCCTCTTCCTTGTAATTGAAATGGCACATTACAGCTTGTCACAGCTTTTCATTGGGACCTTTTGACTGTTTCTTCAGTAGTTCATGTCTTGCAGGCCTCCGAGATAGAACTTTCCGACACGGTTCCAACATGAATTCTGCTTTGGTAACCCCCTACTCCCCCTTATGAGTTTCTGCCACCTGCAGGGAAACCGGGTCCTCACCAGTTCCTACACTCACTGACTGCCCTTTTGGGTTCATTCTCTTTTTGGACTGCAGATGGGGCAGCTTGCATTTTTACCTTTTAATCCCAACGTAGGTTGTGGACACCGTTGTTCCCTGTCTAGTGGGTTTGTAAACAGAAAGAAACAAAACATTGTGATTCACCAGAGAAGCTTTTTTAATGCGTTAATAAGAGACTTTAAAGTCCAGAGGACGTTTTGCTAACTCCTTTTCTTTCTTCCCATTTCATTATTATTATTTGGGGATTTATATTGTGGTGATACTTTTTTATTTTAGTTTTTCAATAAGATGCTCTTGTGTGTTGAAAAAGTGAAACTATTGTTTTGTACTGTTCTTTTCTGTTACTATTTAAGGGAGAGCTAAGCCACTATATATAATAGATGTTGCATACAATTTTTCTTAGAAAATTATATGTTTCTGTGGCTACAGTAAAGTGTAGGGAGGCATACAGGTTACACCTTCAGAAAAGTTGATGAGGAAGCAGCTGTTAGCCCTTGGAAGAATAAAATAGGCTCATGTAATGAGCTTGGTCAGCCATTAAAATAAATCTGTATAATAAAGCAGCTCTCATTTAATGGCTTGATTCAACAAGCCATTTAAGCACTTGCCTGACTTAACTACATGTGAATAATCTTACTGAAGTCAATGCAACTATTCATGCTTAAAGTTGAGTACATTTTTAAATATCTTGCTGAATTAACGGCCTTAAATAGAAAATTAACTTTTAACCCTTCCTGTCCTTATTCTGTTTCCTGAAGTCTTGCAGCATGAAGAAAAAGGTAATATTGCCAGCTTTGAATAGTTTGGGCTGAAGGATATTGTATTCTGTTCCACCAAAATAAAAGCAAGAATGTGTTTTCCTGTGTGTAATTCTGAAGTACTCCTACTGTAACCGTAACTCACTTTTTTTACTTTGGACGTTTTCTGATCCTTTGGGCCTTCTGTGTGAAAGTTGAGTTGTATTTTGTTATTAAAACATCTGGTGTTATGGAGCACAGTTGGAATTTAGTAGTCACCTAAGACCAGTGACTGCATCATTTTTCTGTAAATTCCCCAAAGTGTTCTGTGTTCTTTATAAGTAGTTTACTGCTAGAGAATTTCTCATTTGCTTGTCCTTTTTCCTTTAGGCTAAGGAGGACTAAATGCACCGTTTAAATGCTTCTTCCCCTCCCGATTTATTTTAATGTGGCCTGAATTGAAAATGAAAACCTAGGTGGCAGCACAAAAGCAACTTTCAACTTACTCAAAGATGAAAGCAGCCCGTATTGCCTTTATTTTATCAAAACACACTTTTCTTCACTGGGGGTTGAGAACATTTAATTTAGCTGTTACCCAATTTTAGCCACTGTTGGAGACTTCACTTGACGGGGCGGGGGTGCAGAAGGGTTGCTTTTCCTGTGACAGCCTTCTGAAGGAGCATCTTGGGACTAAGAAGGGGCTGATGATTAGCTGTGCCATTGCATTCATGATTTCTCTGGACTGTCTGCTCATTCCTTTTGCATTTTGTTTTTTCTCCCTACCGTTGTGGGTTTTTGTTCTGTTTTGGTTTGTGTTTTTTTTTTTTTTTTAACCACGCAAAAACCTACGATGCACCCTTTCCCTTGCAACTTGCTAACAGAAAACGAGCGTGTTTCTTGCTACCCACCCACACAATTGTTTCTTCATCACATGTCCTGGGGAACTTCTGTATTTTCAACTGAGTGATCTGCATTTTGGACCTTTGATCTTTTTACACTGATACTCAGATTTTAAACGACTCTTTTTAAACAACCTTGCAGCGTGAAGTTTATTGTTGTCAGCATAAGAAAATTAACAAGGTGTCTTTGTCAGCAGAGCCTAATTGTGGAGAAACTGGTGTTATTTCCTGGTCCCAAAATCCGTTCATTTTGGGGTCTATGCAGTGTCTCACTTTGAGGTGCTTTACCTAAACATGAAATTGATGGTGCATGAAGATTAATAAAAGTGGAATAAGCATGCCAGCTTTGATGGGATTTAGAGGTGGTACGCAGGCACCTACAGCATTCCAAAAAAATAAATCTGGCAGCTACTTACTGATACAAATTTTATTTCAGCCGGAAGCCTTGCGTATGTTTACAATGAAGAGAAAAACAGTAGTGTGAACCAGTAACAGAATCAGCTGTAGATGTACTTCAAGCCCTGTCCAGCAAGGTATAGTTAGACCAAGCAAAAATTCTATTTCATTCTCTGCTTTAAGCCTTAGTAAATTACTGACGGGTAAAACCAGATGATGCCCGTGTGTTTTGAAAGATTCATGTAAGACTGTCATAGGAAAGTGTATTTGGGGGTTGCATTAAATCTTCTAACAGAAAACAAGCAAACAAAACAACCCAAGCCCCGTTTTGTGTTCCCTGTGCTTGAGCCTCCTGCTCCTAGCAGGCTGACGATGCCCGGTTGTGCCGTGTTACAACGATCTTCCCTTGCACCACCCTCGCCCTGCATCTTTGCTTCTAAGTCTGTTGCTGATGTTTGGATGTTGTTAGCAATTACCGCATCTCTTGTTCTGGCTGCTGACCGATGTCACCACAGATATTAACAATTTCCAGGAAAACTGGTTACTGAAGATTAGTAACATTGAACACACTTGGTGGGGAAATACTACAGGTATGGTGGTGTTAGTAAAACAAAAAAATAAACCTCTTCTCCATAAAAAATAAGATTAGACCTGCAGGAAAACTAAACGTGGAGAAAAATGTGTAATTTGGGCATCTTTCCACAGTCTGTTTCCCAGTACACAACGCACTGCTTCAGAGAAGACGGGGCAGGGAAAGATCTCAACTAGTCCTTGGCAGTCTGCCACTGAACCCAGGCTGAGCAGGTGTCCAAATAGTTAGAAGCCTACAGGAATAAAAACCAAATAATAAAAGACCCCCAACGTTTCGATGGCTCTCCCCCTTGTCTCGTCATTGAGGTACCAATCAATTCCATTGCTTAGGTATTGCTGCCGTTAAATAGACTCTTCCTAATGCATCCCATTTTCTGCAGTTTGACTGGCCTCTTGTTCTCCCAGTGAGTATAGAAAATGGTTCATTTCCTTTCTAGAAACGTTACAGATTTGAAAATTTACCATGTTTCTCCGTAATCTCTAGTCTTAGCAATTCCAGTTATGATAATTGCCATAATTTGTCATGCAAGATTTCATTAAACTGACTTTTCACTGTGCGCTTTTTCTCCCCTTGTTCTTTGGTCTTTTGGTGCACTGACTTTCTTATAATGGACTTGAGCTCACAGGTTGCGGATAGCAGATAAATTCAGAAGTAACATCACAAAAGGGTATCTTAATTTTCCAGGATAACTTTTTTTTTTTTTTTCCACCTTGTAAAGATGAGGACAGAGCAACAAAGGTGCCAAGGTACAATTGCTATACGAGACTCTTGAAGTCAATTCCTAACACACAGGGTTTGGTTACAGCTCTTTTATGAAGAAATGCTCAAAGATTTTTCTTTAATTTTTTTTGGTAAGATAGTATTCAAAGTTCCCTTTTCAGTGACTACCTTTTTTCAAGGGTTTAAAGAACTACAGCTGAATTTGTCAGCAGGAACCCCAGGAATTCTGTTGCTGGGGGCAGTGAATGTATCCGTGCAGTGAGTGGGGGGTACGTTTTAAAGGAGATGCTGATCAAATTTTGGTAGGTTACCCTCAGCTTCTAATGAAACATAGGAAAAAAAAAAAAGTATTAATGTTGCATTTGTCCTCCTCTCACTCTTGAAGAGACCTGGAGGTATCAATCAAACCAATTTGAGTGCATGGCTGCTGATGGCAGTGATCTGAATAGTCCCGAAAAATCATTAAACTACCAATTGTGCACATGGGATGAGGAGCTTGCTTCTTACCCTGAGCACTGGAAAGCAGCTTACTGATCGTTGCCATTGGATTTGATTAGCCCATCTTGCAGACGAGGTAAAATTCCTTTTCTGACAAGTTTGGATTACAAACTTAGGCCGCTGAACTACGTGGAGAGTAAGTCCACGCAAAAAGCTCCCAAAAGACGGGGGAATGGGGAATTCTTTCAGATGTGATTTACAGGATTTACAAGGCAGTGGTTCCATGCTTACTTCTACAACAGTTTCAGAGGAAGAAGGGAAATGAGTTGCTCGTAGCACAGCAGCAAGTCATTTTACCCCCCACCTTCAGCAGTTCCGGGAGGTAACACAAATCCCGTCCCTGTATTAGCTAACGGGCATGTAGCCACAGCTTACAGCAAACCCTCTGCAACCAAAATATTTTGACTCAAGGTAGATGTTTTAAATGTAATGCTAATTACATTGACTTGCTTGTTGCTTTATAATAAGTTGCAAGCTCCTGTCTCTTAAGGGTTCTGCGATGAGCATTAATAGCCTAGGAGGTGTCTTGAGCACAGAACTGAAAAGCGTGCAGGAGATGCAGTGTGAATCCACTACAGGTAATAACTACAGGTAATATGTGCTCAGGACAGAAGGGCTTTCAGTAGCTGCTCAAACTGTAGAGCATCATTTGTTACCCGGTGTAGAGCCTTACTCCGTGCAGGGCTTACTGGCCCCAATACATTGGGGCAAATGCATCGTGATGCTCTGTGCGACTGCTGTCATGGGTTTTCTAGTCCTGCTGTCCGTAATAGTGATGCTATCCTTCATTAGATGTGCTTAGCAGGAGGAATAAAACTGCCCTATGGACTGCTTCCTTTAATAAGCTGTGAGTACTGGATTGTTGGGTTTGGTTTCTATTTTTAAGAACAGGCAAAATTTTGGAGCACGGGGCAGTAGCACAGTGGTACTGCTGTTGCTGGATACAACCATCACCATAAGCAGACGCTTTAAGACTAGGCTGAGACTCAATATACCCAAAAACCAACCCCAAAACTGACAGCTGGGACAGCTCTGGAATGGAGATGACCCTGCCATCCCCAACGTGCATGCCACCCAGCGGCTCCAATTTAATCTTGAAGGTACGCTGAAGCTACATGCTTTATGCTGCATGCTTTAGCGTACCGTAAAGAGGCTTAGGAGATAAAGCTTGAACCACGGTTCCAGCCAGGTATGGACTTCATCCAGTCAGCCTCTGAAGTTATTTTAGGTGGCAAAATACAAATGGAAGAGCCTGATCTGAAAGCATCCCACTGAGAAAGTATGACAGTTGTTAAACATTTTTATTAGCAAACCGACAGCCACTGAAAACCTACGCTAGTGTGGCCTAAACATGTCAATACATCTTTATTATTTCAGAAGAAAAAGATAAAACACTATACAGAGGACAGAGAATTAGAATAGAGCCCTTGAAAATCCAAAGGAAATAGCTCAAGTCCTAACTAGTTATAGCCCTTAACACAGACACAAATGAACAAAAACAAAAGCACAACCACAAAACCATCCACTGCTGAAAAATTAAAGGGTTGGAGCTATCAGAAGGGTAGGTTGTTAGTACAGAGCTGTGCTATCTGAAATCAAGTCATATTTTAAGAGCTAAGAATTGACTGTGTTGAAAACGTGAAATACAATTATTTTCTAAAGAATTTCAGGTATAATTAAGTCCTTGTGTAGGCATTACGTCTGACCCATCAGTGAAAGGCACTGCAAAGACACCAGGAAACATTAGAATATAAAGCTGATGTGATGATGTTTTCCAACACCAGCTCAGCTTAGGGTAACTTCATAGTATGTGGACGAGGAGCCTATTCACAGCAGGAGGAGGTGAAGCAGCCACAAATCTTCCAGAGTTTGTCCTACTAAAGAACTTGAGGAAACAGGAGCACATTCAGGAAGCCATTCGCTTTAGAAAATGTTTGGGCATACAGAGGCCGTGCAATAAGTTCAACGGATCTTGGAGATTTCACAGACAAGATCACAAGCTCAGGGTAACATCTGCTTTCTGCCAGAGCATTGGATGAAAATTAGCTAGTTCTGCATCAAATGTACCCCTGGCCTAAACATACATCCAGGCTGGACCTGTGGAAATCAGTTCTGGGGAGTGGGATGAGGAAGGACTCAGACCAGTACTTGTACCTACAGCCAGGTCTGTCCCAAACCTAGCTGTCAGGACAGGGAGACTTTGTGCCAGCTACACAGAAAAAAACTTAGAAAGAGAACCTGTATGTTGGCCCATGGCTGACCAACAACAGCAAAAAAGGTGGATTAGGGAACTTCCCAGCTGTTTCTTCAAACTCCGCAATCATCTCAGAAAGCATTCCATCAGGTAACCGAATGCCAACAGTTGAGCAAAGCCACGCACAGAGCTGCCTGAGACATTTATTATTCATTTATTGTTCAAAGCTGTGCTTACTGTCCCAGCTCTGAATGGATCACACTGAAGGTGTTTCTCCCACATGCCTCTGCTGCTGTGAGCAAAAAGAAATCGCCCCTCAGGACATTCAGAGTTTTAGCAGGTTAATGATGCAGAGCACACGACTCAAATCTGGTTGTATAAATATACATCTGTTCAAAACAGTTTCTCAAAAAAACAGTTTCTCAAAATCAGTTTTCTACTGGAAGCATTTTATCTATTCTCGTTGCTCATTTCTGACTGAGGAATCAACACAGCACATCCCATATGAAAGGTATTTGTGATGGGCAGCACGCCACCAGCTCCATCAGACTGCAGGTACAGTGACCGTCAGCCAGGTTTTCGGGATTCTGCTTTACCTAAAGATGAACTTAGAAAAATGTCAGGAATTTGGTAAATCCTGAGGGTCACAAAGCAGACAGAGGCAGAGCTTGGTGAAGCAGCACCTCCCAACCATTGCTGGGGAGTTGGAAGGAGCATGGGTTTAATTAAAACCCCAAAAAGCAGCAGAAGCACCGATCCTGCAGTTTCTTCAGGGGGACCTGCGAGCTGCACAGCACCCACCTGCCTCACCCTGTGCCCTGTAGCTTAAAACCACGACAGAATCCAACCTTGCGAGGGGATTTCAGGGATGAATGCTTCCCCTCATGGAATAGCCTGGGTTAAAAAGGACCTTAAAGATCACGCAGTTTGAACCCCCCCCTGCTCTGGGCAGCGTTGCCACCCACTAGAGTGGGCCCAGAGCCGCGTCCAGCCTGGCCTTCACTGCCTCCAGGGATGGGGCATCCACAACCCCCCTGCGCAACCTGTTCCAGTGCCTCACCACCCTCTGAGTGAAAAACTTTCTCCTAATTTCCAACCTAAATCTCCTGTGTTTTGGTTCCCCCATTCCCCCTTGTCCTATCGCTACCAACACATGGAAACAGGCATTCCCCCTCCTGTTTATTCGCTCCCTTCAAGTACTGCAAGCACTTCAAGCACTGGAGTTCCTCCCTCCCTTCCCCAGCTGTGAATTCCCTCACAACCCCCGAGAAACCCCCTCGGGGCTCCACCGCAGCCGCTTCCACCACCCCCGGCTCCGCCGGGGCCCCGCGGCCGCCTCTCAGCCGCCGACCCGGGGCGGAGCGAGGCGAGGCCCCCGCGCCGCCATCTCGCGAGAGCGCGGCCGTGCCCTTGCGGCGCCATGGCGGGCTACTGGGACGGCCCCGAGGGCGAGGAGTGCCCGCGCCGCACCTGGCTCACCACCCGCGTCGGCGCCGCCGCCGGTAAGGAACGGGGCGGCCGGCTCCGTGAGGCCGGGGAGGGGGGCGAGCTCCGGCGGGGGTGGGCGGCGGAGCGGGGCAAGGGCGGCCCCGGACCGGTCGCGGCCTCGGACGCCGCCGGGAAGCTGCCGCCGGCTGCGGAGCCGGTCCCGGTGCTCGGGGCGGGCGGGGGGGGCAGCGCCGGGCTCCGGTCCTAGCGTGCCTCGGCAGGGGGCTCCCGGCGGGCCCCGTCCCGCGGCTCAGCGGCCCGTTCCGTCTTGCAGGCCTGATCGGGTCGGCGTACCGCATCATCCTGCTCCGGCCTAGCACTGCCCTCGCCGCCTTGCAGATGGCAGCCGCCGACAGCGTCACGATGGGTAAGGGGCCGTGCCCTCCAGCAGCGCCGCGTCCCCCCGAGGCAGCGCTAGCGGGGACCAGGGGATGCGGCTCCTGTCGCGCTCGGTCCCCCGGGGCCCTTTGGCTCTGTGCTTCCACCGCTCGCCTACCTCAAAGGCGTAGAGCGGTTTAAGGACAGAGGCCGAGAACCAAAGTGCTGAAGTGACCCGAAGCGCGTAAGAGCAAAGCGCTGCAGCTGTTGTCTTCCTTTTGCTTTATTCCAACTTGATACTTAACTTGTATGCCCAAGTGTTACTTGTGTGTGGGTAACGTTTTCTGCCCGGTAATGGAATACCACTGACCGCGTGGGGGATGGCAGAAGAAACTCCTGGCTAAATGCGGAAGAACTGCCATCACAGCTCAGGCTGAAGGTGTACCCTGTGGTGAATGCCCCAAAAACCGGGTCAGAACAAGTACCATATTCAGTATTTAAATTTTAAAAGATGAATTTCTTACAGTCCAGAGTAAAAGGTACATGTTTTTAATACTTAATATATTTATATATGTGTGTGTATGAATTCAGTTCTAAGACAAAAGTGTGAGGGAAGCAAAAGTTACTTTTAAGCAAACTTAAAAGCAAAATTATTCTACTTCTTTACTTAGGCGCTGCCCTTAATAAATGACTTTCTGTTTCTGAAAAGCTAAAAGGAAAATCAGTGTGTTTTTTTTCCAATCATGCCATATAGCCAAGAAGAAACCATTTAGTTGTCTTGAGTTGTCTGTGGTCTGCAAGAGGGAGTGGATGCTGAAGAAGTAAGCAGGGAACTGAGGGTCTGTTCCAGATGCAGGTACATATCCACAAGGGTGCCCCCCCTCCCCCCAAACCTTGGCAAATGCAATTTCTTTTCACTAAGCTCACCTTGTTTTTCCGTGTAATTTAATGGCCTGTGCCACCTCCATCTGTCCCCCCAGCACTGGTGTTCTGAACTAGAAAGTGATTCAGAAGTGAGCCACATCTGCAGTTTTGAGTTGTTCAACTCTCAAACAGGACCTGCAATCTCACGTAATGACTTGAGCCATAACAGGTCATTGTAACGGACCAGATAATGTCACTAGTTATTACTTGGATAAATCTTGTAATCCCAAAGTAGCACAGAATCCTCTCCCTACTTTTCACACCTGAGGAAGAATTTTACCATGTCTACTGCTAAGGAGGCCAAGCCTGATGGGCTGGAGCCCTGTGTTTTGCCTGCAGAGTCCTTGGTCCAAAGCAGTGAAAGTGGGGGGAGCTGAAGTACAGTGCTTGGTCTGTGGGTTTTGTTTCTTCAGTGATGAGCTTTATAACATGAGCTTCCAGTTCATAGTTATTGTACAGGCTGGAAACTTCATCTTGGGCATTTTTGAGTCTGTGTGTTGTTCCCAGAAGGATAAATTAGAGTCTGGAGACAGTGCCTGGTAGCCAGTTTTATGTTTCTGATCAAGAACCTATATTATAAACCAAATAAGCTTTTTATATGTTTGCTTGACACATCTATTTGCCAAAGTTTTCAGTTACACAGATGCAACGGGATATGTAATTCAGTAGACAAGAAAATGCTACGTTGCATTGTCTTAATTCAGTTTATGGAATCAATTTACACTATCAAAATCAATTTTTAAAAATTCAGTAACTTACAAATTCAGTCAATTTTTCTGTTTTCTGAAAATCATTACAAGCCCCAGGCAGGCAAAAGGGGGGTGTAAAATGCAAGGGCAAACCAACCTTTAAAGAGAGCAGAGCTGCCTGCGTTTCTCTCCCTGATTCCCTGCGAGGCAGGGTACAGAGGGGCTCAGGAGCTAAGTTTCAGCAAAGAGCACAAGCACTGCTCTGCTGTCTCCTGCATCCTGAGGGAAAGTGCTCCAGAGCAACCTGCTTCTCTCTTCTCTTACCCTCTGACTGCCTGGGGGCTGCCCCGTTGCCTCATCTGCAAGGGTTCTTACGAATTCCAAGCTCGTAAGCAAGCTGGATGTGGTGGCCTTTGTCTGTAGCCGTGTGGACGTGCCAGCCTTGTGGCACGCACCCCTTCCAGCCACGACCAAGCTGGACCTGCTCCTGCAGGATCTGCAATGCATGGGGTGGCTGCGCTGCTTCCGAACCAGGGGAGGTACCAGAAGGAATCCCATGGGACTTGCACAGTGCTTGAGTCTAATTGTGTGTGTCTGGGTTATGATGGCCCCAGGTAATCATAAGCAGATGTTGATGCTTCGTTATCCTCTTTCCTCCCAGAGGAACTGCTGAATGGCACCATGCTTCTCCAAAATACGCTCTGTATTTTGTTCTCAGTTCCTCGAGGGGGTTTATTCAGTTTCTTTGCCTTTTCTTTACAGCTACGCTAGGAGCCGTGTTTGGCTTGACCACCTGCCTCAGTGCCCAAATCCGAGAGAAGCCAGAGGATCCTTTGAACTATTTCATAGGAGGCTGTGCAACAGGAGTTGTCTTAGGTGCAAGAGGTAATGCCTGCAATGAAATGAGCCCTCTCTGTTTTCAGAAACCTTTGTGTTATGGAAAATAGTTAAATAATCTTGATGTCAGGCTTATTTGGTAAAGATTCATCTCTGTGTGTATTCCCTTTTATGCCAGTTTCAGTGATGCTTCATTGCACACGTCTGCTAAAACAAATACTACACATACAGAAGGAGACCAGAGGTGATAGCAAGACGATTTACGGCTTGAAAACAAAGCTGACCCAACTCTGACGATTCTAACTGCAAGTTGTAACTTGAAATTGTAGGATATGAAAAACATAGCTGTGGAAATCTGTTTACTTAACAGCAAATGTAATTTATTTTGCATTGAAAATGCAGTCCATCGTCTGCTTTGTGAATTCTTCTTGCAGTCTGAGGGATGAGCTCTATCTTTCGGCTCTTGCTCACACGATGTTGACAGGCTAGATGAATTCCTGCAGATTTTTACTCAGTACTGTTTTCTGCAGGCATTTGCAGACTCAGTATTAAAGATCTGGGTGATTTTTTTTTTCTGAAGTTGCTATTATGGTGAAGTAGGATCTCTCTTTACTTTTCCTGCTTGCTAAACTGATGAGAGTTTGAAGCAGCAATTGTTGTTTTAGTCATTGAAATAAGCAATTTAAGATTCCTTGTGTAAGGAGATGGGGCATTGGATTATAGATATTTATAGTTGAAACTGTAGGCAAAAAGCATGAGAAAACTTAATTGAAAAAATACATTTTTCTGATTTCTGTTGGCCCTCAGTGATACTTGTGGTCAAGGGACCACAAACTGCTGATGAAAAATTGCAGGGTATGTCAAGATCTACTGCATAGTACTTGTGTCCTGAAAGATCCTTTTTGGTTTAATTGGTTGTTTATCTTATTTTATATTTTTTTTCCAGCTCGCAGTTACATGACGGGTACCGTTGCGTGTTTGGGTTTTGGAGCTGCCGCTGCTTTAATGAAGATAGGTAAACAGGAGGGCTGGAGGCTGACGGGACCTCCCA
Organism: Oxyura jamaicensis; assembly: GCF_011077185.1. Taxonomy (NCBI): domain Eukaryota; kingdom Metazoa; phylum Chordata; class Aves; order Anseriformes; family Anatidae; genus Oxyura; species Oxyura jamaicensis. The sequence continues at coordinate 3,826,182 of NC_048920.1, forward strand.
GGCTGTAAATGTTGCCATTCCTCCCTGCAAGCTGTCCTTTGAGTGCTGTATGTAATAAGACATTGTATAATAAAGATACTGTCAAATGAGTTGTCGTTAAATTTTGACATCGTCCAGCTGTTTCCAGGGTTGGGGCTGAGATGTGGAAAAAGCTGAAGGCATCGGAACACAAAGCTTTGATCTCGTGCTCCTGCTGAGAATTTGCTCATGCACGAGTCGCTTTGCCTCCATTTCTCTGTATTGTGCGTACAAACTTGAGGGGTAGAGTTGATGTTTACAGTCAGGCTTTTTAGCCGTGTAGTTTCTGTTGAGTCCTGCGAGATTTCGTGGCGAGAATCAAGATGGCACCGCACTGAGTCCATCAGCTAGGGTCTGGAGTCACAGCTGATACGTTTGGCTTTAGGTTGAGGTTGAAGAATTTGAGGGGTGGAGGGGTTATGCATTGCACATAGCTAAGTGTCTGGGAGCTTGGGTGCTTTCTCCTGTAAGTATTTAAGGCAGTCTAGAGCCCACAGCTAGAGAATCGGGGAATGCCTGAGGCTGGAAGGGACCTCCAGAGGTCTTCCAGTTCAGAGGTGGAGCAGGTGTGGTCGAACGTTTTGTGTGCAGACCGCAGCACATCCAGCAAAGGCCACCAAGCAGCTTTAGGGTGTTGAGGTATGGGATGCATGAGGACAGGCTAATAGAACTGGATTGCTCAGCCCAGAGAAAAGAAGGTGAAGGGGTGATGGAATAGGATTTGTCACAAGTTGATGGTTACAGAAAAGACAGATTCAGGTGCACAGTGAAAGGATGAAAATAACAAGCGCAAGTTGCGGAAAGGGAAATTGTGCCTGGCTAGAACAAGAAAATATAATCTTACAGTTGGGGTAGATAAGCACTGGAAAACGGACCCAGAGGGGCTGTGAAACCTTCATCTTTGGGGACATGGAAAATTGAGCCAGATATATGGAAATATGAGGGTACAGGGACAGGAAACTGGGGGCTGGGGATATGAATTCATAGAGAGGGAACATGGGCACTAGGGGAAACAGGGTTGGAGAGGGGAGCGCAGCAAGGTGGGAGGGTGTTGGAACAGCAGACATGGAGATTTGGGGGTCCAAGGACAGAAGAGGTGGGGATGGAGCAGCATGGGGCGGGGACATGGTCACAGCCATGGTAGGCTGTGCTGCTCTCGGTGTATGTGGGGGCCCCAAAGGTCGTGTCGTTGTTGGTGTCCCCGTGTGCCCCCTGGTGTGGGCTGGGGAACCCTGGCTCTTCTACGGAGGGGTTGGCGGGGCTGGGCAGCAGCTTGGGAGCACAGCGGGGGTGTCCCCCTGCCATACAGCTGGGGGTGCAGGGGGGGTGGTTGCTCTGACACAAGGACTTTTTTGGGGTGGGGGGTGCTGGTGGGCCCTGGGCTGTGGAGGGGGCTCCAGAAGCATGAGTGAGGTCTGAGGGGGGCTGATGTGCCAGAGGCTAGTACAGCCTGCTGGGGATAAGCCCAGGGTTTATGGCCCTGCCTGAGAGGGGGGAAAAAAATCCCAGCAGCGTCCTGCCCTGCCGTCCTCAGGGAACCCCACTGTCCGACCGCCCCGTCCCAGGGACAGGGGCCACGGCCCTCCCTCTGCCTGGGCCCATCCCAGCTCCGTTGCTGGGGCCACGTGTCCAGGCTGGGCTATAATTACCCGGACACATTCCTGGGGGGTCACAGGAGCGTCCTGGAGCTGCGGCAGGCGGTAAGGGGGGACGGGTGCGCGGTTGCCGCACACCGCGCAGCACGGCAGCGCACGGCACGTGCCACGCGGCAGGCAGCGCTGCAAAGGACACTCGACACCCCACAACAACGCGGTCGATGCGCGGGGTGCCACGGGGCGATGGGGCATGCAGCGTGATGTGCCATGCCAGGGTCGGCACGATGCAGCACGGCAAACGGTGTGAAAGGACGCACGGTTTACGGGGCAACGCGTGGCTGTGTGCGGTGGGCACCAAAGGTGGGAGCAGCATCTTCAAGGAGAGGCAGGGCAGGGGTTAGCAGCTTTGGTGGTGGTGGTGGTGGAGCTCCGGTAGTTTTAACTGTGGGGCAACAGCTGAGCCAGAACTTCATGGCTTCTGTTATGGGGCAGAAGCTTTGATGGGGGACACTCAGCTATGGAGCTGTGGCTTTCAGTTGGCTTTGGCGATGGATCAGTAGCTTCATCCCATGCTATAGAGCAGAGGGTTGAGTGATGAGGCAGATAGGGGGCATCACATTCATCTGTGGGGCTGCAGTTTCGGCAAGGGGCATCAAATTCAGCTATGGGGCAGTAGCAGAGCCTGGTGGTGGTCTCTAGAGCCTTTGGCAATGGATCCAAAGCTTTCACTATGGGGCAATGCCAGCAGCAGCACCCCATATGCCCAACCAGGACTCCTGCCATTGGCCAGAGGCTCTGGTTGTGGGGATGGCACCCTGACCCCCGCTCCCTATGTTCCCACAGGCAAGATGTGGGTTGCAGAGGGGCCAGCCCCATCCCAGTGGCAACTGCGGGATGGGACCCACGCCGGACAGTTCCTGGCTGTCGCCAATGACCTCCGCACCGCAGGACAGCTGGTGGACATGGCTGTGGGTCCAGAGGGCGATGTGGCCCATGCCGTGGTCCTAGCATCCATCAGCTCCTTCTTCCTACGCTTTCTGGAGGGCAGGACCAGAGAGCTGCGCCAGGGACCCCCTTCCCACGTCCCCCTTCCACCCGGGGTCACACTGTGGGGCTGGCGAGCCATGCTGGCCTTTGCCTATGAGGGAACCATGCCCCGTGGCAGAGAGAGGGAGGTGGAGGAGGCTGCAAGGGCTCTGGGGGCCCCACGGGTGGTGGCTGCCTGTGCCTCCCGGCTGGAGAATGACTGCCAGGAGGGGGATCCTGAGGCCCTGGAGGAGCAGTGGGAGACTCTCAGAGCCATGGAGAAGTTCCATGCCTGTGGCTTGGGTTGTGACCTCCAGCTGCAGGCAGGGGATGAAGTTATCCCAGGTGAGCCAGGGGGGGTGGGCTCGGGGGGGGACTGGGGGGGATGCGGGGGTAGGGAGGGAATTGAGGAGGCAGCGGAACATGCTGGGACCCCTAGGTCCCTGGGAAGGGTGGGTGCACAGGGTCAGTGCCAGGGTCTCCAGTGCCTGTCTTGAAGTGAGGGGGGGGGGAGCAGGAGGTGCCCCATGGCTGGTCCTGTCAGGTCAGCAGGAGGACCAGCAGGGGATGCCTGAGCTTCTGGGGGGCTGCAAGGTTCTAAGGGACACTGGGTCCCCCTCCTGCCCCCATCATTTTCCCTCCTTTCACCTAGTTCAGCGCCTGGCCCTGAGCTGCTCCTGTGACTTCTTCCGGGCCCTCTTCACTTGCCCCATGCGGGAGGCAACCCACGACCCCGCTGCCCCACTGGCCACGGGACTGTCCCCAGAGGAGCTGCGCCTCCTCCTCTCCTTCGCCTACACAGGGGCTGTGGCTGGACCATGGCCTGTAGTCTTGGAGGCAGCCGAGACCTCCCTGCGCTACCAGGCCTGGGGGCTCCTCACCCTCTGCCTGGATGTTTTCACCCATGGCCTGACCCCAGAAACTGGTCTGGATGTGCTGGCCTTTGCTGTGGCCTATGGGCTGGCCCAGGTGAGCCGTGTAGCAGAGGACTACATCTTGGCCACCTTCCCCACTGTGGTGGCCACACCAGCCTTCCTGGATCTTCCTGCACATCTCCTGATCCGCCTCCTCCGCTCTGATGGTCTCAATGTCCTCCATGAACTGGAGGCTTTGGAAGCAGCATCCCGGTGGCTTGTGGCCAATGGAGATGGCCAAGAGGACCTAGCCAAGGAAGTCTTGTCATCTGTTCGCTTTGCCCTCATGTCCGGTCAGGAGCTGAAGAAGGTCCAGTCAGTGGCCGCAGGGGCAGCTGACCCAGGGCTCCTCCGCCAGCTCATGATAGCAAGTTTGGACCCTGTGGCCCAGCTGCCATGCCGGGTGCGTTCCTTGCAAGAGGTGCTGGTGGTCTGTGGTGGAGACAAACTGACAACCAACATGGCAGCCCGAAAGCCGAGCAGACACCTCTGGTTTGCCCACCGCTACCTCAGTGCTGTGGGGCTGGTGAAGCGTGTGGAGTGGAGGGCGCTGGGGCACTTTCCTGATGGTCCACGCTTCCGCCATGCCGTAGCTGTGGTAGGCAACATCCTCTACGTCCTGGGTGGAAAGCGCTACTACGGGGTCCATGACACCCTGGCCAGTGTTTACAGGTGAGGGCTACAGAGGACCAAGAGGTGTCCGGTGGGATTGGAACTACTGGGGGAGCAAGAGCTACCACACAGACTCATGGCTCTGTGGTATTCTGGTTGTCTGCTGGACTGGGAACTGCCTGTCCCTGCAGAGCTATCCCACCTGGGGATGTTACAGGATTTGTAAGGGACAGGGCAGGGAGGCCCCCACCGGGAGATGTAACCTCATAGCATTATAGGATTGGTATTGCCAGGGAGGGGGGGGATGTTTCCATGCAAAGTTCCCCAGGGCATTACGGGGTTGGCTGCTTGTGGGTGGGTCGCTGCCCTCAGCAGTGCCGACACCACCTCATGCCACTGTGGGTAATGGCTAGTCTCTTGCTCCCATGTCCTCTCAACACCAGGTATCGGCCCATGGACGATTCCTGGGAGCGCCTGGCCAGCATGACCTGCGGGCGGAGCTACTTCGCTGCTGTGGCACTTGGGGGCTTCATCTATGCCCTGGGGGGCAGCTCGGGTGACCTCTACTGCACAGACACCGTGGAGTGCTATGACCTGTCCGCTGACACCTGGAGGTGAGACCTCTCCTCCCGGACTCTGCTTTCCTCTGCCCTCATAGCCCCTTGCATTAGCCAGTGGTGCCCACTGAGTGGTCTTTGGGTCACTGACACTCCCATGGAGGAGTCACTGGCCTGCAGTTGGCATGTGTTTAAGAAGTGTCCCTTGGGACACTGGGTGCTGGCCAGTGATGCCTAGTGGTAGTGAATGGGTTGGCCAGTAGTGTTCACTGAGGGTCTGCTGGCCATCTGCCAATGATGGGAATCATTTAAATACCTTCCAGCTATGTTCCTTGGATGCTCCACCAGGTGTTGGCCAACACTGCGCACTGGGGAAGTCCCTTGTGGGTCAAATAAGGGTGTCGTTTGTTGAACAGTGATGCCCCTTGTGCATCCATTACATGCAGCTGATGCTGCCCACTGGGGCTCAGCCAGCAGTACCTGCTGAGTGCTCAAAGGATCCACGGCCAGCAGTGCTCAGCAGGGACCTGCTGGCCAGGCAGCCACCGAGGGGCAGACCTGCTTTACCTGCCCTTCACTGTTCCCTCTCTCCTTGCCCAGGACGTGCCAGCCCCTGCCGATGGCTCTGTGTGGGCATGCGGCATGTGCCCTGGATGGTGCCCTCTACGTCTCAGGGGGCTGTGACGAGGCGTACCAGTGCCAGACGGCCCTTCTGCACTATGTCCCGGGTGCACCCGCCACGGTCCTGGCCCCCATGAATGGCCAGCGAGCTGGCCACATCATGGAGGAGGCGGGCGGGCAGCTCTATGTGGCCGGGGGGCTGTGCCAGCAGGATGGGCATAGTGGCTACAAGGACCAGCTGGCCTTTGAGGTCTACAGCCCCAAGCTAAATATCTGGGTCCTGCTCAGCCCCCTGCCCCAAGCCCATGTAGTGGGGGGTGCGGCTGTGCTGGGAGGCGAGCTGCTTGTTCTAGGTGGGTACAGTCATGAAACCTACCGGGATACTCATTTGATCCATGCCTACCAGCCAGGCACCCGGCGCTGGATCACCCGGGGCACTTTGCCCCATGCCTATACTGACCTCCGGGTGTGTGTCCTCACTGTGCCCTCAGCCTTACGTGGCCCCAACTGCCTTGAGGTTTCCTCTAGAACATCTGACACCCACCGTAACACTTAGTGGACCTTAAAAGCTCTATACCCCATATTGGTCTCCCAACAGGCATCTCTCCAGGGCAAAATTGACCCCAGATCCCTCCTCAGCCCCCATGGTACTTTGCCCTAGATTGTGGGGACCCTGTGGGACACAAAGACCCCCACACTGCAAAATTGTGCCTCCAGGAATGCTCAGGAGGTTGCTCCACCACCTCAATTCCCCCCACACACTTGGATTGAATAAACATGGTTCCTGAACAGCTCGTCTGGGTCTTATTTGTTCTGCTGGGGAACCCAGGCATCCAGAGACTTCTCACAAGGAACAGGAGGGCAGCAGGTGACTAGAGGGCTGAGTGTCCTGGATGGGTGATGGTGGGGACCGTGCTTGCCTGTATTCTGGTGTCTGCTGGGGAGTGTTTATGGAGGGCACTGGGGCTCTGAATGCCTGTGTTCATTGGGCATAGAGCAGGGTTCTTGGGATTTACAGGCATCTTGGAGTTCGTGTGGGATTCTGTGCGAATAGGGGAGTCCTGGTGTGCCACGGTTTTGGGGTAGATCATAGAAACATAGAATGATTAAGGTTGGAAAAGGCCTCCAAGGTCATCTGGTCCAACCATACTCCTACGACCAACATCACCCACTAAACCATGTCCCCAAGCACCACGTCCAGCCTTTCCTTAAACACCCCCAGGGATGGAGACTCTACCTACACAGAGCTGTTGGAGTGTTTGAGGTTCCTGGGGGAAAGGGCGTTCCTGGGAGGTCTTGGCTTCCTGGAGTTACCTGGAGGGTTACCTGGAGGTGGGGGGGCATCCTAGGGAGGTGTTGCAGGGAGAGGCTGAGGTAATGGGGTTTCTGGAATTAATTGGGGTACTGGTGATAACTGAGGAAGGGAATTGAGGGTCCTGGGTGAAGAAGGCAGGGGGAGAGAGATAAAATAAAAAAAAAAAAAAAGACATTGAGAGCTTATGTGAAAGGAAATATTCCAGCTTCAGGAACAAAGATAACTGTAATCCTTATAAGCCTCACCAATTTGTGACACAAGCGATCTTGACATTTCACTGAGTGTTATTCCTGGCTGGGAATGGCAGACTGGGAAACCAAACTCCTGCCTGGAGGAAACGTACTGCTCTTCACCCCACTGGCTGCCTGCTGGCCTCTTGGCTTGGTGCCTTGTTAGAACAGCAGACTATGCGAGAAATGTGTGTCTCTAGGACTTCAGCTGGCACAAGTGCTGTGGCAGAGACAAAGATATCCTTCCACGTTTTGTCCAGCCACTACAGAGAGACCACTGAGTCAGTTATGGGTCACAGGAAATAAAGGTGGAGGAAATGTTTTGGCAGGACAGGACCTTTCCACTTTCCAGCACATGGGGAAAAGACTTATTCCTGCTGTTCTCATCACCAGTGATACCAAGGCATTCATAGCACATAAAAAAATAATAATGGGGCAATGGGGAGGAGGGAGAAGGAGTTTTGAGAGATCACATTCATTACTATTCTGAGAAGATATTCTTAGCATAGTAATAAACCTGCAGTTCCTGGCGACAATACCCAGAAGTGGTGATCAAAGACGTATAATATTTTGAGTGGACAGAACAATACAGCACACATACACTTCTGATTTAATACACTTTGATTAAATAGTCTTGTAGGATCAAGCAGTGGTCACAATGATTTCATGATACGCTTGGATTGGCCATTATGTGTTTCAGCAGTTGTACAATAATCGTCCAGGTGACAACCCCCTGATGGACATGGAGGCGATCACCTACATGCCAGTTTGGTACTCATATCTGCAGCTCGTCATAGTAGACATAATTCTGATGCACAGCACGCTTGCAGTGATTGCTAACAGCGCAGTAGCCAGGAATCAGAGCTAGCAGCTTGCCTTGCAGTCTGAACAATGTGTTGATTCTGATGTAAAGCTTGTATTCCCACACCATATTGCTATTTTTCAGTTCCATCAATGACTGCATGTCATTTAAAGCCCATGCTATCCGATTTCTAATGTGCTCTATCCCCTGCCACATGTTGACATTATTCAGTGTGACTTGTGGCAACCAAGATGAGAGAGATATCTTTTGGTATTGCTATTTTCACCTGTTCTACAGGTAATACTTTGTATATGGAACTCGTAGTCTGATCTATTGATTCATTTACCTGCTGAAATGTATTGCACAGTACTCAGATCTACATTTAATGGTTTTACTTCTTAATATTTTTGTAGAGCCTTTCCATCTGCCTGGTGCTTCTGTGTAAGCTTCGGTGTATGATATTCCACCCTTTGTCTACACAGCAAAATCTTAAGTTTCTTGTGAGCTCTGCAGATGCCCATCTCCTGGATCACCTGCAGCAATAGACCTGGCACTCAAGAGCCCACCCTGAGGTGATACCTGCTGGTGTCCTGCACATGCCCCTGGAGCACTGTTCCCTGACAGGACCTTATACCCTACATGCATCTACATGAAATTACGCAATACTTAGTATTAAAAAACGATTAGTATATGCATTATAATCTGATATGTTTGCTTGTGTAACCATCCTTGTGTCTGAGAGAACACTATTCTGAGATTTTTTTTTTTTTTTTAAGTGTACAACAGGCTTACAATTAGAGGAATTTAGACTGTTCTGAATGTAGGTGATCTCTTAACCCTTCTGTAGTTGTTTACCTTTTTCCCCATTTATCCACTGTTTTACCAATTCCCATGTTACTCTTGCTGGCTGTGGCACATTAACCTTGCCTGGCGGCCAGACACCCACCCAGCTGCTCTCCCACTTCCCCTCCTCAACAGGGCAGGGGGTAAAAATAAGATTAAAACATTTGTGGGTTGAGACAAAGACAGGGAGATCACTCACCAACTACCCTCATGAGTAAAACAGACTCAACTTGGGGAAAAATGATTTATTTCTAGTTAAAATAGTGCTGGATGGACAGAAACAAGGACCAAAGCTAGATCATCTGCTGCTGCTCCTTTTCTTTCGACACCTCTACCTTGCCTCACCCCGAGCAGTGCAGGGCGATGGGTTGTGGGGGATGCGGCCAGTCCGTAACAGCTCCTCTGTGCTGCTCCTCAATAACAAAGCTCAGCAAGTCACCCCTAAACATAGAAATTGCAGCTGTCTTTATCACGGGGCCGTGACCCTCTGTGCTTTATCAGCAAAGCTTTCAGCAGCTGACAAGGGATCACAGTGCTCGTGAAGATGGAAACTGCTCCCTCCTGCTTGACCTTTCTCTAAGTGCTTGGGTAGGCAGCGAGGATAAGAAGGAATCCTCCTGTCATTCATATCAATCTATATATTTTTTATAAACATATTTTTATTATTGGAGAGAACTGGTATTGCCTGCACTACCTGTTGCAGACTCCTAGTATAAAAGAGTAGGCCCAAATACAGCAGAAGCAAGACCAAACTTTGGAAAGAATCATGGAATGATGGAATTGCTGTAGAAGCAGAGAACATCACCTGTAAGTACAGCCACTGGTGATTTTGCCAGCAGTGGTGTCTCAGGGTGTTTTCAAATGCTACAACCAACTGGAAGTTGCAAACACAGCCTAGCAGTATTAAGAATTTTTTAAACATTTTAATAATTATTTTTTTTTTCTAATTGATAAGTGCATAGTTATTTGCTTTCCTTGAGCACACAAACACTTTTCTCTGTAGTAAATACATACAGAAGTTCAGCCTGTATGCCTGATATTTTCCCCTTATGTATGGATGCTAGCACACTTAAAAGTTGCATACGACCCGTGCTGCAGAGCTGGGAGCAGCCAGGAGTACTTCCCTGCCCTTGCCAAAGCATGCTGGAATGGTCCATCAGTCCTGCATGGACTTCTGCTTTGGGGGCAAAAATAAAGTACAGAGTAGGTAAATGGACAATTAAGAGGATTGAAATGTCTTCTCAGTGGTGCCCGGACAGGATCAGATCACATGTAACTTCATCTGAACTCACGAAAAAACGGTTTTACTGTGAGAGCAGTCAAACCCTGGAACAGGCTGTGGAGTCTCCATGTATGGAGATATTATAAACTGACTAGACATGGTCCTGGGCAACCTGCTTTGGCTGTCCAGTTTGATTAGATGATCTCCAGAGGTCCCCTCCAACCTAAGCTATTCTGTGATTGCTGCTCCTCAGAAAACTCAGAAAATTTTGCACTCCTGGTGTTTTTACTCTGCTAGAAGTAGTGGCAAAGTGAAAAACAAAATTTCCTTGGAATGTTGTCCTGCTGTTTGTGTAAGATCTGCAAGATTCGTATCAATGAATGTTCTTTTGTGAGCCCTTTTCCTTATCATTGCAGAGAACAAGTATCAGCTGATACTAACACAGCTTATCAAAAACAAGATGCAAAGACCAAAGACAGAGCTAGTTCAGGTACAACGGACAAGAATGGCTTAGAGACTGAGAACATCGGCAGCTACAGTCTACTACAGGTGAACTTACTCATAGAGTTGCCCATGTTGTCTGACACTGTCAATAGAAATAGTTCACCTCAGCCTAGCTGTAGCTGCAAATCACACCCTGGTGCTGACTGTTTTTCTGGATGCGTGCTTTTGATTGGATTCATCAGAAAAACAGAATCAGTTGATAATATCTGAATCTGGTTGGTCCAAACATGTGAGTACTCAGTACCAACAGGGATTTTGCATTGCAGCTTCCTCTTCTGAATATGTGGCAACTGAATACACGGACTCTTATTGTGATCAAGTAAGAGTCTTTACCCGGCTGTGCTCCTTTTATACACTTTCCTTCCAGAGGCTTTCCCCGCAATTTAAACAATTGCCCTTTTGTGCCACCCCCCCACCGTGACATACGAAGTTAAAGCGTCAGCCAACAGCGACATCTTATGGCTCTCTGTTCCTCCATCCTGTCAGGCTTTGATCCTACCGGCTGTAGTAGGGTTAGTGGTTTTAATAGATAGCAAAATTTTCCTACAGTCTTCATTAGCGTTTTTCAATTGCCAGTTGTCGCAACAGACACTCCCGTGTGGCAGGATTCTCCACCTGACATTCTAGAACATTGTGCAACCGAGCCAGAAATTTTATATAGGGCGCGGTGGCTCCCTGCTTTATAGTTGCAAATGAAGCATCTGAATGGACAGGATGGATGGACACTTGGTCTCCAGTCAGGACCACCAGCTCATGATGACTTCAGGCAGCACTGGACACCACTAAGAGGTCTCCTCACTCCAGACATCAACCCAGTGTCCTAGTTAGAGTTGTCATGCATGAAAGGAAAAGTGACTTTTATTTCCCTGATGCAGTGCTCAAGGCCATTTGGGTCATGCATGGGTGACACCAAAGATGGGGACTGGTGTCTATAGGGCCACATCACATTTATTCTGCATCTATTCAGTCTCTTCTTGTATAGAGATTGCTCTTGTCTATTTACTTCGAGGATACAGGAAAGAATGGGTTAACATTGAAGCATCACTTAAACAAAGTTTAAGACTACCGGAGGGCCAGTGAAATGAAACCAGCACCCATCTGAAAGTTAGACAAAGAGAATATTTATTCTGTGATTGGCAACCTGACACTGAGTTGAAAGCATAGCACCTCTTTATGTGCACCATTCAGACAGAAGCGATTAGGACACAGTGTACAAAGCAAGCTCTTCTCAAAAGAAAGAAAGAAAAAAAAAAAAAAAAAAAAAAAAAAAAGCTCAAAAAGCTCTTCTCACCCCAAAATCAGGCAGTGCCAGCCCCAAACTCTGCTCTAGGATGACTTCTACCCCTGCCAACTACCAAAGTAATTATTTCAGATCCAGCAACCACAATGAGTGCTAGGGGGAGGAAAGGGATGCCTTCCCCTTCTGTAGCAAGCAGATCTTCCCCTCATGCAACAAGGGTATATGAGGCAGAGCCACGACCCTCCATCCCTCTCTCTGAACATACAGGAGTATTTACAAGGTGTTGCCAGCATACGTCACTCTGACAGTGCCAATGGCCTTGACACCCCTATCCAGGCTGTAAGCAGAAGGGGCCCTCAGGGAGCCAAGGTTTGTGGCTGTCAGCTTCCTGGAGAAAGACTTGAATGAAGCATTTGGGGGACGGTGGCAGACCCACAGCTCCTTTGTTGTGCAGAAGGAGGACTTTGCAGGAAGACTGCGCTGTATTCCCAGGTCTTTAATTGTGCAGTAGGTGTGGGATGTAACAACTTCAGGGCACAGGTCTATTTCCTTGATGGTACAGAATGTGGAGTGTTGGAGGGGGCTTTGGAAGCTGCTGAGATGCCTCACTGGACTTTCTGTTGACTCCTTCCACCTCAGCAGTGGGTACTGCACCTCTTGGGTCTGCAGTGATTTGCGGGAGGAAGGCCAACCCACCAGACACATCCACAGCAGCCAGCAAGCTAAAGCCAGCATGGAGAGGAGCAGCAGAACCAAGGAGGCCAGGTAGAGCACCCAGTGCAACAGGCAGCAGTGGCTCAGCACCCACTGCACCCACTGAGGACCCTCCCCACCCGCCCGCAAGAGCAGCATGGGCACAGTCTGTGCTGTGGTGGAGCAAGGACAGAGAGGGTGAGGCGGGGGCAGAGGGGATGGCTGGAGGAATTGTGTGGTGTTCAAGGGAGCCAGCAACTTTGGGGCATGAGGAGAAAGTGTGGAGACCACCAGTGTGGTTGACATCAGAGGAGATGAAGTTTTGATGACTGAAGAGGCCCCTGACGTGTTAGTAGAAGGCAATGCTGTGGGACTGCTGGTGGAAAACATGCCAGTGGACATTGGGAGAGTGCTGGTGGCAGTGCTGGTGGCAAGGCTGGTTTGGGGATGGTTGCTGGTGCTGGGGAGTCTGGTGCTCACAGCAGTTGTCAGTGAGGTGGTGGAGATGAAGGTGGTGGGGGGAGCAGCAGTTAGAACAGGGGTAGTGCTGGGGGGCTGTACAGTCGATGTGATGCTGGAACTGACTGGTGCAGGAGCGGTGGTGCTGGGAGTGCTGGTGCTTGCAGGAACCGCATGGGAAGCGCTTGGGGCAAGGCTGGAGCTAGGAGGGGAGCTGGTGGGAGGACGTGTGGTAGTGAGAGGAGGCTGGGTAAGAGCACGTGGGGTAGTAGTGTGCTCTTTGGGGACAGCTGGATGTGTCGTGGGGGAAGAGGACATGGTAGTTTTTTGGGGTGTTCCTTCCTCATCGTAGTCATACCAATCCCCATCTGTGTCCCCCGCATTGCCGCAGTCAGACTTGAAGCGGATGACAGGCTGATGCTGATGCTCAGGGGGGCTGTGGCACAGCACTTTCTCCGGGGCCACCTCTACCTTTGTCTTCTCCAGGCCCCGCTCTGGCTGGTAAACACTCCCCTCATTGCCCAGGATCCACTTCCGCAGGTAGAACAGGTTGCAGTCACAGTGCCAGGGATTCTCGGTGAGGAAGACATAGGCGAAGAGATGCCCCTCAATGAAGAAGTCGGTGGGCAGGGTGCGGAGGAGGTTCCCTGAGAGCCAGAGGGTCTCCAGTGCTTCCAAGTCCTGCAGCAGCTCCCTGGGGAGCTCCTCCAAAAGGTTGTCTGAGAGGTCCAATTCCTTGAGCGCCCGCAGACCTGCAAAGGTGTCCTGGGGAAGTGTCTGCAGTCGGTTCCCTCGCAGGTCCAGGTCCTGCAGCAGTGGCACGGCACGGAAAGCCTCCGGGGCCAGATTCTGCAGGGTGTTGTGAGCCAGGGTCAGGCGGGTGAGCGCGGGCAGGCCCTGCAGGTTGGGCAGGGCCACCAGCGCGTTGTGGGACAGCAGCAGCTCCCTGAGGGACGGCAGCGGGGACTCGGTGTGCAGGGCCACCATCCCGTTTTCAGACAGGTCGAGGTCCTGCAGTGCGGCCAGGGGCAGGAAGGCGGCAGTGGAGACAGATGTCAGGCGGTTGGCATTGAGCAGCAGGATGCCCGTGTCCTTGGGCAGGCCAGAGGGCACTGTGCTGAGAGCCTGCCCTGTGCAGTTCACCTCCAGGATGTCCTTCACCTTGTTCATCTCCCATGGGCAGGGCAGCTGCGGGTCAGTGGTGCCGGCCAGGGGCAGCAGTGCCAGGAGGATCAACGTGAGCAGCGCAGGGAACCTCATGGCCTGCAGGGGAGAGCCCCAAGGCATGGACACGCATGGGTACAGCCCCAGTTTTGCTCCCCACCATTGGCAGCAGTGCTGCCAGCCCACATGAAGCTGTCTGGAAGCCCCCTGAGCCTGCCCAGGAGCCCCCTGAGCCCCACAGCTCCTCCCTGGCATGTGGGGAGCAGGAGCAGGCCCAAAGGAGGGTGCAGAGCTTGCGCATGTGCTGCGGCAGCACCCACTCCTCCAGCCACCCTAGAGAGCCATGTGCCCCCCCCCTCCCTCCGGCCTCATGGCTTTGTGCTGAGGGGACAGAGGAGTCCTGCAGCCTTGGCCAGTGTCCACCCCATCCTCCCATCCCCACCATCCCCTGAGGACAGCAGGCTCTTGCCCAGCGAAGCCCTCTTGCAAGACTTGTGCTCCTGGGGCAGAAGCACAAATCACCAGAAGAGCTTCCTCTACACAGGTATAACTGTCCCAAGCACCCCCGAGGGCCACCCTGGCACTCACCATGAACTCCTCAACGTCTGCTCTCCTGCTGCTTTGCCTCCTTGCTGCCCCAGCACTGGGAGCTGCCCTGGCAGCAGCGCTCCCAGCAGGGCTGGCCAGGCCCTCTATCAGCACCCCCAGCTGCTGGGAAGGGAGCTGTGGTTTCCGGAGAAGCCAAACTCATCTGCCATCCTTCAGTATAGCCCCTGCTTTAATTGCACTGCCACACCATGGCTCTTTGCAAATGCCTCCATCACGTTTCCATAAGAAATTGCGGATCAGACTGGCTACATAATTTCTTGCTTAAGGTCCCTTGACCTGGGGACTGCAGCCTGGTTGGTGGACCAGAGAGGAGCAGCTTTCGCACATCACGCCTGCTGGTTGGTAGTGGTGTCCAGGAGGGCTCCTTTCTTTCTGGCTTCCCAGAAAAGAGAGGGATGGCTCTTCTGGAGAGCTGCAAGGCAGCTTTAACGTTAGTGGGAGAAGCCACAGCACAGTGCAGGCAAGGAGATTAGAGACAGGAAGGAACTGGGTTTTGCAATTCTTCCTGCTCTCCATTCCCATGGCCAAGCCATCTCCACCTCCCCAGCCCATAGGTCACCACCAAGCACTTTGGGCACCAGGGCTGGGGGCCACCCAAAATCTACAAGGGCAGGTGCTGCAGAGGATGGGAGATACTGGTTTTGTACCGTTTCTACATTCCATGGGTTGTGGCAGGTTAACGCCGGTCAGCAGCTGAAGACCCAGCAGCTGCTTGCCCACTGCCACCCCCAAAGTAGGATGGAGGAATGAACTGGAAAAGCAGAAGGGAGAAAAAAAACACCTCGTGTTGAGATAATGAGAGTTTAATAAGAGAGGGGAAGGGAGGAAAAAAAATAAGTAATGCAAAGGCAATCACTCAGTGCCTCCGACCAGCAAACCAATGCTCAGTCAGACCCTGACCCACGGTACCTAGGAAAAATACCCCAAAATTTATTGCTGAGCATGCTGTTGTAGAATGATAGAATAGAAACACAGAATGACTTGGGTTAGAAGGGACCTTTAAAGATCATCCTGTTGAATCCCCTGCCGTAGGCAGGGACACCTTCCACTAAATCAGGTTGCTCGGCACAGGCTCATGTCTCAAGCCTGTCTAGGTCTCTCTGGATGGCATCCTATCCTTCCACCGTGTCGACCACACAACACAGCTTGGTGTTGCCTGCAAACATGCTGAGGATGCACTCAATCCCACTGTCCATATCACTGACAAAGACATTAAATAGTGCTGGTCCCAGTACAGACCCCTAAGGGACACCACTCATCCCTGGTTTCCACCTGGACCTGGAGCCACTAACTGCAACTCTTTGAGTGCAGCCATCCGGACAAATCCTTACCCACTGAGTGGTCCCTCTGTGTTCTAGTTAGATTCTGGGGGCTGAAGCTGACTGGTTCAGCCCAGAAAGGATCAGACAAGAGTACACATATATAAAGCAAGTGAGCTATTTGGGCATATCAAATACACTCGCACACACACACACACACCTGAGCAGCAATAGAAAAACAAAGAATTTATTAACGAGTTATCTTGTTAACATACCGACCCCAGGGTGATGGCAAGGGTACTGACAAGTGTGATGCTTTTCCCAGTCGTTGATGTCTGTTATCGAGACCCAATAGGTTGTAGATACTTAGCCAGGTTGTAACTGGCAGCCTGTCAGTGTGGTAGGTATCAATGTCTTGCGGGCATCCCTGCAGAGGCAACGTTGACCTCGGTTGATGTTCCTGCCTCCCCGATGCAGAGCAACTTGCTCTGTTTATAGGTTTTGCCCTTGCATGCTCCCAAACCCTCTGGGTTGCTGGTTGATAGGCTGCTGCGATCACACACAGCTGCACGGCCTGCGCGTGCTGTGTGGACGGCAGCATTGTCTCATGCCGGATGACTTGTGGCCTGGTGCCGTGTTGCTGAGCTAGCAATATGTGCTCTCACAAGGTCAGCGTTCCGCCTTGCTAGTTTCACAACAATGCCTGTTTCACATCGGATCTACCTAACGGTTTTTAGTCCTAACACACTCTGTCAGATCCACGTCTCTCCAATTTATGAGACAAGGATATCATTGGGGACAGTGTCAAATGCTTTGCACAGCCCAGGTAGATGATGTCTGCTGCTTTTCCCCCGTCCACCAAAGCTGCAACCCCCTTGTTCTACAAGGCCACCAGATTTGTCAGGCACAATCTGCCCTTAGCGAGGCCATGTCGGCTGTCACCAATCACCTCCTTATTTTCCCTGTCCCTTAGCAGAGGCTCCAGAGGATCTGTCCCATGATCTTGCCAGGCACAGAGGTGAGACTGACTGGCCTGTAGTTCCCCAGTCTCGGGGTATGGGACATCCCTTTGGTCGGTTGGGGTCAGCTTTCCCTGCTGTGTCACCTCCCATAATCTCACCCACCCCCATCTTAGGTAGCCCTTTGTTTTGTCATCTTCTTAAACCTAAACTTGTTTCTAAGGAAAACTTCCTAATATCTACTTAATTTACAGTCCAAATGTTTTGATACTTACAACTGTTTTACACCAAATACTCTTACAGACAAAATGATTATTAAAAGCCTGCTGGGATTATAAGCAGGGTTTTAAACTAGATGTAGCTGGGGAAGGGGAGGCACATGTGAGTGATGAAAGTGAACCTAGGAACACTGTCCCTTTAGGAAACTGTGAACTGCCCCAAAGCAATTCAGAAGGGTTCCTCTGAAAAGGTGATGAGACCGACAGCCCAGCTGAAGTGCCTCTACACCAATGCACGCAGCATGGGAAACAAGCAGAAGGAGTTGGAAACCATGGTACAATTAAAGAGACTTAGGAAGACTGGTCAAGGGTTCGGGAGCACAAGCTGTGTTCTTCTCTATCCCTCCAGTAATAGGAAATAATGAGGGACTGGACATGAACGAGCCAGCAGATTAATAATTGGCTCCGAGCCTGGTGTCACCAGCAGGGGTTTGGGTTTTTTTGACCTTGGGTCAAAAAATAGCTTATTCCACCTGCAGAAAAGGGTTTTAGGATGGGAGTTGGCAGGGTTCATTGATAGAGCTTTAAACTAGGTATGAAGGAAGGTGGGGGTAGAACTGGGGTCACTAGAAAGGAGCCTGAATGTAACATGCCAGCTCTTGTGGGTGAGGAATGTGCTAGCAAGACCTTGCAGTCTTGTGTTTTGGTGAAGGATGAGGATGACAGCAATTTGCAGGAAGGACACAAGGGTTGGTGAGAGGTTAGTAACTATGAAAACAGCTGAGTATGGTCAAGAGGGTATTAGGTCTTCTAGGTCCCAAAAGGTGGCCCAGCTGAGGTGCATTTACACTAATGCACG
The DNA here is from genome assembly GCF_011077185.1 of Oxyura jamaicensis. NCBI lineage: Eukaryota > Metazoa > Chordata > Aves > Anseriformes > Anatidae > Oxyura > Oxyura jamaicensis. The sequence continues at coordinate 3,843,901 of NC_048920.1, forward strand.
CAGTATGGGTAACAAACAGGAGGAGCTGGAGGCCACCATGCTAGTAGGAAACTATGATGTAGTTGCCATCATGGAAACCTAGTGGGATGATTCCCATGACTGGAGCGTGGCTGTTGATGGTTACAAACTGTTCAGAAGGGATAGGCGAGGAAGGAGGGGAGGTGGAGTTGCCCTCTATGTTAGGAAGTGGATAGATGAGATAGTTGTCTGGACTTGTACTGTGGCCAGGGGACTGCACAAGCACAGCCTGGACAAAGTTCTGTTGGTGTGTTTTCATAGCCTTCTGCAGGGTGAGGTGACTCATGTCTCAAAAGTGTCTGCAACTTCCCCCTGCCTAAAGGATGTGGATGCAACAGCCGCAGGCACAGACATCTAGCGCTGACTCACACATAGACAAATCCTGCTAAAATAACTTTATTGTGTACTTTTTACAAACAGTCCCTGCTGAGGGAGTGTCTCTTCTCAGTGGAAGTGTTGCTCAACAGGTAGAGAAAGAGGATGAAAGGCCACAGTTACAAGCTGCAATCAGGGAAACTCATCGTGTATAAAGGATTTTTTCTTCCCCATGAGAGAGGTGCAGCCCTGGGTCCACAGAGGTAACACAGACTCCACCCTTGGAGACACTAAATTCATCTGAACAAAGCCAAAGCTACCTAAAGTAGCTTTGAAGTTAGCTCTGCTGTGAACAGGAGATTGCAGTGGAAACCTCTACAAGTTCCTTCCATCCTCCATCTTGCTATCAGTCCGTGAACTATGGCAGTGCCATATGAAGCCTCCTCTTTCTCCCTTCTCTTCATCAGGGACACATTTTGAGCCACGTACCAGGACCCAGCCAGACCCATGGGTGGACTCTGAACCCATCGAATGATGCCAGTGGAAATGTGAAGATAGGATTCTTCTCATCAACACTGAAAAATGCCACCCGGCCCACTTCATAATCCAGAGAGACCCGGACCCGCGTGGGAGCCTGGCTTTCATGAAGGAGAGTGTGCTCAGGGGACGTGAAAGCTTCGAACCGCCTTGCCCAGTTCCCCACAGCCCAGATGCCCTCCTCTGGGCTGAACTGAATCTCACCCTTCCTCTTCACATCTTCTCGAGAGACCCCTACAGCCCATCCTCCTCCATCCTCCACCTCCACCTCCCAGTAGTATCTCCCTGAGGTGTAGCCCTCGCAGCCCAGCACGCAGCGCCACGGGTCAAATCTCTGAGGGAGGCTGGGGGCGTTCTGCATCTTGTCTGCTCGCTTCACGCTTTTGCAGTCATCAGACAGGACAAGGTCGCAGTGGGCTGTGTCTGAATCCAGAACCACCATCACTGTGGGACAGAGGGAGTCAACACGTCAGGGCAGAGCTCGCCCCGGGAGAGGCCTTTGCTGTGGCTGCCTCAGGAAGAAGTAAAAGCATGCAGGTGATAGTTGGCTGGCTGTGGTATGGGAAGATGCACAAGCGATGGTATTAGTGTGAGGAGCAGAAAATGAACCAGAGCGATGACCCTGAGCACACAGGGAAGAGGACCATCAGCACACCTCCAGGCTGAAGAAGTCCTTGCGTCTCTAAAGCATGGCCAGCGCTGCTCACTAAGGACTAGGACTCTTCAGATTTGTCTGAGAGTGGGACATGCACCAAGTGAATGAGGGGACTGAGTGCTGCACTGCAAAGTAAGCATCCCTGGTGCCACCAGCGTCACTGCAGGAGGGGAGCCATCAGAAGGAGAAAGAAAAGCAGGGAAGATAATTCAGCCCCCTGGAAGACACAACTTCAATTACCATTTTCAATAGGCACTGCGTATCTTCTCCATTCTTAAAACAAAAACAAAAGACAAAAACAAAAACAAACAAAAGAAAAATACAGATGAGAAGTAATCTGAACACACTCGAGGTACTGGAATAGCTCAACATAATGATATGCCAGTGTAATTGCACATTTCCTGAATTGTAGCTGTATTTGTAAAAGTCATCTCATAGTGTGTAATTTCAAAACTTCAGTGTCTAGTTACGTGGAAGTGCTTCATCCATTTTGATAAATATAATCCCCTTGCCTGGCCTCACACACATACTTATGCTCTGTTTGTACTTTGTAAAATGAACGCAATTTTTTCGTGGTATAGAAAAGTAACTTAAAAACACACACAGGGCAAAGGAAAATAACGTTTCTGAAATGAGTTCAGCATTTGCCACCTCAAAAAAAAAAAAAAAAAAAAAAAAAAAAAAAAAAAAGGCCATAATTGCAATACCCAAATGAGAAAATGAAATGACCCAAGAAAAGTCTCTTCCTACAGGAAGGAGAATGATACTCACCAAGCTCCTCAGCTTGTCTCTCTGCAAAACAAAATAAATCAGCACAAATGGGTCGTGGGATGTCAGTCTGGATATCATCTCTCCTGCAACCACCTGCCTGTGCAGGAGGCTGTGCTTCTGCCGACCCCAGAAATGTAAACCCCTCGATGGGTGACAGTGCGGGTCCTGCTTCAGCCTGGGGCAGGGAGAGGACCCTGAGAGGTCCCTCCCTGGCCAGGGGATGCATCCCACAGCGCTGCCATCAGCTCATGGTGCCAGCAGGCAGGGAGCCCTCGGCACGCTCACCCTGCCACTGTTGTCAGCCACACCCCAAGCCCAGATACCATTTTCAATCATCTTTCATTCTGGGGGTCTTAAATTCCCACACTCTCTCTTTTCCCCACACTCTCTGTTGCTCTTAGGTTCACTTCACGTCTTAAAAATATATAGTCAGTAAAAAGTCCTTTTTAAGGATCAGGAAAAGACTCACCGATTTCAGCAGCACAGTCCCCTAAACAGCAAACAGAAGCACATCCCGGTTACTCTTTCCAATCACTGCCCTGGGACCCCAGCTAAGGGGCTGCATGGGTGAAGGGAGCTGTTCTGAAGGGACAGATGCATGGATTTGCTCTCTCCTTGCAAGGACTCCTAATTCCCCAGTGAGCTGAACTGTATTTCTATTCCCTATCAAACTGCAATGGCACCACTTTAGCAATGAGCAAGAGCTCAGTTTTAATAGCCAGAGGACTATTTATTGGTAATGAGCTGAAAACAAACAAATATATATTTATATTCCCTCTTCAAATGTTTTCTTATTTTTTAATTCCTTGGTAAGCAAACCATCCTCCTCTTGATACCAAAATTCCCAAGGGCTTATGTTTCCATAGTCTTCCCCTAAAAAGCACAAACTTTTCAGTGCTCCTTCACTGCTTAAGTTAAAATGAGAGTGTCAAAAAGCACAGAGAGTCTCACTCAGGAAGACAATTCCTACAATGTTACAGAGTGAATGTTCGTATTATTGGGTGGTTGGGGGAGTAAAGTCTTTGCCTAAAAGGAACATCTGGCCATAACGACAGGGTGAACAGCAAGTTTTTGCAGAGGATTTCACCAGGGAAGACAGGGTGTGAGACTTACGTAGTGCTGCTGCTTGCATTGCTGAAAAGCAAAACCAAAAAAAGTGCATTACCACCAAAGTCGATTCCTTTTTCACTGATACACCTGTCGGGGCAGGGAGGGGGCTAAAATTGTTTCATGGCGGAAAAGCTGCAGCCCAAGAGCTCCTCCAAGTCCCTAGGGCAGAGGGCATTGCTGCATTGCTGGACACCAGCAGGTTTTCATGGACAGGGGAGGAGCAGGGGTGAAATTTCACTCATTGCTGTGATACTGTGTTATCATTCTGTTCCCAAGTGTTTTTTTATTATTATTATTATTTTGTTTGTTTGTTTTTGTTTTGTTTTGTTTTAGTGCTGAGACAAAGCTGTGCTCCTACAACATGAAATGTGCGATCCCCAAGAGTTTCCACCAGCACGGGGAAGAACCTGGAGAGCCCTTTGCAAAGCAAAGATCACTGTCGATACAATATCTGTTCATGCTCTTTTTGGTTCCGCCATGATTTTTCTTAAAATTACAACACCATTTCACAGCTTTGTAGTTTCATCATTCCAGAAATCAGTTTCATAATTTTCTATATCCGCTAGGCAACCCAATTGCCTCCACCACTCCTACCCCTAAAATATGTCCCATCAAGTCTACAACTGAAGGGAATTCTCCCATTTTCCAATTTCTGGAAAACAGAAAGTGAAGCTTACCTATTTTTTTCTCACGCTGTCCTATGAAAGAGAGAAAGAAAGAAATGTCAGCCATTTAAAAAAATCACCACTTCCAATGAGCTCTGATTAACACAGCCGCTTTACAACCACACACAAGGCAGCAAGGCAGCGGTGTCTAAAAGTGCTGCAGTGCCTTTGTGACCCACAGGCTCCCTGTCCCTTCTGCAAGACATCAGGACTTGAATTTCCTTTACCCCTCCATATGATTTACATGCTGGGGCACAGCCTAGAGGGATCACTGAGCGCCGGGCTCAGGACCATCCTCATAGCCCAAACCTACCCATGAGCCAGAACCAGAGGGGCTGAATAAGATGGCTTACAGAGCTCCCAGCCCCAACCACTGTATCAGGACTCTACCTTTCATTCTGAATAGATAAACAGCGATGATGAGGAGAGTGAACACAGCAACCAGGATCACGCCCAGGGCAATTTTCCAAGGATGGGCATTTTGGAAAAAGGGATCTGAAAAATAAAAGCCTCAAAGGGCTTAGGTTACTCTGAACGCAGCAAGAGAAAGCAGATTATTTCAATTTCATATAAGCCTATTCCAAGCAGCTCTGAATCTTATCTCTCTATATATTTAATCGGTCAACATAGGAACAGAAAACGCTTGGGCTAACGTAGGTGTTAACAGAAACACTCCAGTAGAGAGCACTGCCATCAGGGGAAGGTACTGGCCTGCCACAGAAATAAATGCTCCCAAATTGTTCATCCCCAATATAAGAATGAACCAAAAAAACACCTGAAAGCCACACGATCTTGCAAAAATCTTACCAAACCATCAGACCAGGATTTTACAGCAGGTGAGATGAAGGTTTCACAAATGCTGCCCGAAGCTACAGGGGGAAGGAAGCTGTTTGCACTGGCAGTATGCAAAATGCACTCGATGCACCTCTCACTCGGTGTGCAAGTGAACCTCAAATTTTCTGCCTACAGCACTTCCAAGAGCACCGCTCCCCTGGAAACGTCACCAGGACGAAGCTCCTGTCCTCTGCTTACCTGATATGTAGAAAGAGGACTCCTTCTCCTGGCTCTGCAGGGCAGGTCTGACCACACAGGCCAGCTCCTGGCTTGCACCCCTGGTGAGGATGAGGATGCTCTCTGTCACAAAGAGGCCACTCTCGTCCTGGGTGATGTTTTCTGAGAGGGAGGGCAGGTGCTGCCCGCGGGGGTCCTGCCACAGCACATGGGGCTGTGGGAACCAGCCGGCCGAGCGGCACGCCACGCGGATGCCCCCGTCCTGGTAGCGCTCCAGCACGATGCGCGGAGCAGAGCCGCCGGCTGCAGGAAAACAGAGAACCCGGGTTATTGTGTGGATGGAGCTGTTCCACGGGTGCCGGGTCTGGGGGGAATAACGGAGTCTGCTTGATCCTCTACTGGCAAGAAGGGATGAGCCTCCACACAGGCAAATAAATTATTTTATTTAGGGCCATAGCAGCAGCTTAACCAGTGTCACCAGCTGCCAGAGAGATGCAGAGACCCCTCTTGCAGTCCTTTTCATATTACCCAAAGCTCTGCCCTGGAAGCTGCTACTTCAACAAAACAACCCTTAGGCCTGAATATTAAAATATAAAAGCATTAAACAAGGCATTCCTACTTTATTATCTGCTGACTTTTTTTTTTCTACACCCACTTATATTAAGAAAATAAGATCAAGAACAGTTGGGACATATCTCATGAGCTCTTTACAGCTGCTCAGTGGATGGTTTTACATCCCTGAGACAACTTGGTTAGCATTACCAACTGTAGCACTTGATGAAGCCCTAAAGCAAGCACCTGCAGTCGCTGCAGGGATGAAGGATAGGTGAGAAGAGCACTGGCTGCAAGGAAGCAAATCAGAGGTACCAGGAAGAGCCCCACAATGCAGACAGGGACACAGACTACAGACCTGTCACCTTCAGCTCCACCACAGCCTCGTCGTACCCTGAACCACTGCGGACAAAGCAGGTGTAAAGCCCTTTGTCAGACAGCTGGACACGGAAAATTCTCAAGGCCACGCTGCCATTGGCGAGGCCGTCTTTCAGCAGCTCTGTGCGCCCTTGGTACTGAACCATCTGGTCCCCATACTGGTCCTGGCCCCCCTTGTAGCGATGCACGAAGGGCGTGAATTGCTCCCGAAACCAGGTGACCTCCATGTCCTGCACGCTCTGCTCCGGGGAGACGTGGCAGGGCAGCACCACGTCCTGGCCGACAGCCATGACCACAGGGTCAGGGGGTCCCTTGACGCTGAATGGGGCTGGGAGAAAAAGAAATGACCATGAGTTTGCTGTGATGAGAGCACTGAAAACCAGCGGAGCTGCTCTGTGGAAGGGTAACCACAGCAGGTGAAACGGCACCGGGCAGGAGGGCTGGGAGCAGGACCTGGCCACCACCCCCCACTCTGCTCTGCCCAAGGTCTTCAAACTGCTGAAAGGATGAGTTGTTCTCAAGGGGACAAGATGCTGCTTGGGGGGAGACAGCAGTTTTGGCCTCTCTCTGTGCTTCCATGCGGGCTTTTTTTTTTTTTTTTTTTTCTTTTTTTTCCTCTTCCTTTTCCCTTTAATTAAGTTATCCTTATCTCATCCCTTGATTATATTTTTTCTTTCCAGCATACTTTCTTTTTCTAAGAAGGGGGAATGAGAGAGTGGTTGTGGTGGAATTCAGCTGCCCAGCAAGGTAAAAACCACCACAGCAGGAGAAAGGGGGAAGTGGCTGGAAGGTGGGTGGCTGGAGAAAGCAAACAACTTGTGCACGTGCAAAACTCAAATCGTTTTTAAAAGATTTTTTTGTTGGTGTTCTTTTTCCCTTTACTGAATTGGTTCTGAAAAGGGTTCTGCACAACCTGACCGTGCTCTGTGCTAAAGCATTCACAGGGCTCAGGAAAATATTCAGGCTGGAAGTGAATACTGCAAGGATCAGCAAGGGCCGGGGGATCCATACCTGACTGAAGCTCATGAATATGGAAAACCAAACTGTAGGGGATAAAAGCCAGCAGAGAGCGCTGGAGGTGGCAGCCGAAGACCATCCTCTGCTGGAGCTCAGCCTGGGGATGGAGAAGGAGAAGTTAAGGGAGAAATGCAGAACGAAAGGGTTACAAGAAAAGGTTTGAAAGGCAGAATATTATAGGGAATAATTTACTTTTAAAGGCGTTTATTGCTGATTTCAGCACCTTTTTTGTAATATGCAGGGAAAAATCTAAGATTAAAATGCCCAAGGTTGAAGTCAATTTTACATCATCGGTCTGACTTTGCCACTGTTTCATTGTATTAGAGATGTTTTAGCTTTTCATTTTTTCTCACGTGGGAAATTTCTACAGCATTTCATACCAATTGGGTGCTTTGTGCACAAAGCAGCATGCAATAAGCAGTTATTTGAATATGGAGTTCTTGTTATTTGTTTGTTTGTTTGTTTGTTTTTATCCAGCCCTGAATAAGAGCTGGGAACATGCAGGATGGCAAGGAGAAACCCTGACTGAGTGCCCCTGGGGCTGGAGCCGCGCTTCTCCCCCAGCCCAAACTGGGGATGCGACGGGCAGGAGGTCTTAGACCGGAGGGGAACACGACAACAGCAGCCCGAACAGCCCGCCCTGGCCCCGAGCTTACCTCTCCCTCGGTTTGCTGGCAGGGGATGAAGCACACGGGTGGTCTCGTCAGGGAGCAGGAAGCAATTTCTCTGTACAATCACACTGAGATGTCACTGCCGGCCCGCTGCCCGTTTCCTCTTGCGCCACCTCCGCTGGAAAATGAAAGTAACTGAGAGATGTGGTCATTTTTTGTCAATGCTTTTGCTCCGGAAACACTCCCTTCCAGCCGTGCTCTTCGGCTGCATCCCCATGTCCCAGCTCGGCTTGGCCGGGTCCGGCCCCAGCATCCGGAAGGCGAGAGCATCTGCTCAGGTGGGGCTGCGCTGGGGTCTGCCGAGGGTGACAAGGGACAGGGGGAAGAGAAACACACAGAGGCAAAAGCCATACCCGCAAACTGTAACAGAGACAGTAACATGAAATAAATCCATTCATGCCGATTGGCAGAGTGAGAACAGCTATTCCCAGGACTTTGTTGAACCAGGATGGCAAAGAAAAGGGGGAGGCAATAAACAAAGCATTCAGAGACACAGCCTGGCAGATGCGATAGCAGCAATAATTAAAGCAGCTTTGTAATTCACAGTAATTGTGGGGCTAGCAAGAAATTGCTGAATAAGAGCTGGGAATATCCAGGATGGCAAGGAGAAACCTGGACTGAGTGCCCCTGGGGCTGGGGCCTTGCTTTTCACATTGCTCCTGCACATGTGAAAAGCTGCCTGGAGAAAGGGGAGGAGGGATGCAAAGCCCGGCACCCACTGTCCCCCGCTCCCCTATTTACCAGTAGAGTAACTGAGGCAACGCATGCCCTGAAAACATCTCCCCCCATAACCCAAATCTGGGCAAACCTGTAAGGAGCCAGACCTCTTCCCTCACCAAGCATGCAGCCTGAGCCAGCCGTTGATCTGCGGATGGTGTCCCCAGGACACCCCCAGCACACCAGAGATGAGCGCAGGGCACTGGGCTCAGGAGGGCTCCAAGCAGCCTCTGCCAGCAGCGCAGGGGACTCTTATCAACAACCCACAGCTGGCCAAAGGGAGGGGAGATATGGCAATTCCCGTGATGCGACAACTATGTCTCCACAAACAGGACAGGGGCACTGCAGGAGCACCGGGAAGGAACTCCTGAAGGGAGAAGAGCAAAACCAGTGTTAGATGAGGTCACATAACCGCCGGCAGCTCCAGCTGCAGGCTGCAGGGAGCAGACGGTGCCAGACGCCCAGCGGTGCTGTCCCGGCCATCCAGCTCCTCCGGGGTTCGACCCACTCACTCGAACGAGGTGGAAACACTGTACAAGTCCAGTCCAGCCAAGATCTGCTGAGGTCAAGGGAGTGGAGAGCAGACTGAAGAGGTTCAGACCCATCTGAAACCTTCCTTCCCACAGGTGAGCGCCAGCTGTGACTTTTTCATCACTCCCTCGGCATCTGGGGAACAGGGACCCCTTTATCTTCTTCACATGGTCCCTGTGTCTTGCAATTTCCACTGCTGGCAGGGAATACATCTCTCTTTCTGCTACTTTTCTGCAGGAATGCTGGTGTCCAGTATGGAGATAGAAGAGATGGAGACCCTGGCCAATGAGGTGGAGGAGAGGAGTGGAAGAGGTGAGTTTTTAGAGGGTAACTGCCGTGTTTGGGAGAAAATTGTACCCTTCTTCTTCTGTGGAAGCCAGTTAGGGTCAAAGCACTTAGGGCTTGTCCCAGCCAGGGCTTGACATGGGGCTGAGACGTGGTGGCTGCACTGTCCCCAGCTGGATTCCTCTAGCTTATCTGTAGACCCACCACCACCACCAGAGACACCTGAGCTGCCATCCTTGGCTCTCTTCATTGCCCACAGAGACAAAGAGGAATCTGAGGCCACGGATGGTTGGTCTTGGGGTCAGTATCTGTCACAGCGTGTGCTGGTTTGTGCCCCCACATGCCCATTTCTCTCTTGCATCACCACAGAAACTCGTGCGCAGGCCCAGGGGTCTGCACAGCAGATGTGCACCCTCAGGTGCATTGTCCATAGGAAACCTTAGGGTCCCCTTGGCCAGGGACCGTATGGGAAGTCCAGGAGAGGGCAGGATCAGGGCAGAACCAAGTCTGGGGCAGTTCAGCACAAGGGGGAGGGGTTCCCACCCCATGCTGGATATCTCCAGGCAGGGGGAATATATCTTTCCAGTTCTTTCCCCATCCCTCCTCTTGCCACGGTGGGCACAGCCCTGATGCACAGGGGGCTGCCTGTCCTGAGAGGCTTCTCCTCTTGTCCCCAGTGGATGTGACCCTGGACCCAAACACTGCCAACCCCTTCCTCATCCTGGCTGATGATGGGCGAGACGTGAGGCGCGGGGACACGTGGACATCGCTGCCCGACAACCCCGAGCGGTTCGACACGGAGCCCTGTGTGCTGGGGGGCCGGGGCTTCACGGCGGGGCAGCACTGCTGGGAGGTGGAGGTGGCCGAGGGGGGCAACTGGTGGGCTGCAGGGGTGGCCCGGGAGTCTGTCAGGAGGAAGGGGGTCCTCAGTTTTACCCCCGAGGAGGGGATCTGGGCCGTGGGGCAGTGGTTTGGACAGTACCACGCTTTTACTGACCCTGACTGGACACCCCTGCACCTTGCCCAGGTGCCCAGGGCCATCCAGGTCTCTTTGGACTTGGTGGGCAGGCAGGTGGCGTTTGCTGATGCTGAAAACGAAGCCCCGATCTTTGCTTTCTGCCTGGCTTCATGTCCTGAGGAGAGGCTACACCCGTGGCTCTGGGTGGGAATGGACTCGTGCCTCAGGCTGTGCCCTTGACGTGGAGGATGGCCAGAACTGGAAAGACGAATGCCGTGGCCTTGGATCATGGTGCTGGGAGCTGGGAACATCATGTGTCCTTGCTGTTTTTTCCTCACATGGTCCCTCTGGCCACTGAACGGGAGAACTGGGAGGTCCTGGAGATGGACACCACCAAAGAAGTTCCTTTGTCCCGCTCGACCCCACAACGGAGACTGCAGAGACAATGGGGGCACGGGGATTTGAGGCACAGAGGAGCTTGGTGTAAGGTGGCCCCAGGGCCAAGACGTGGTGTTGAGTGCCAGGACACTGCAGAGCAGGTCCGTGCAAGGCCATGAGAAATGCATCAGGTCCAAACGCCTTAAAAGTTGCCAAGTACCGCGTCTGGCTTTCTTTAATTAAGCTTAATGATTATGTCAAAAAATAAAAACATATTTGGGTGCTGGGCCTCATGATAACACTTATCTTCTCCATACATCCAAAACTTCTCCCTGCCTTATTTCCAGCTCTCACTGGCATCTGCATTAGGCATATGTGTTTTCTTTCACATTTCTTACAGCAGCAGACTAGGAAGAGCTGTAGGGACAAGTGACAGGAAGCGAGCAAGAAACTGATTGAGGTGTCTGAATCCCATGGGCCAGATAATTCCCACAGGTCTGCCAGGCTTGGATCTTCTTCCTCCCCCCATCTCAGTCTCCTTTGCCTCATCTCCTGTAGAATCCTTCAGCTGGTCAAAAACACACAGGCCACTTGTGGACAAAATAGAAAGGATAAGGGAAAGGGACGGCAGTTTGAAGTGGAAGCATTTTAATCTTCCACTCTGCTCCCCTAAACTTAATCTACAGAAACATTTACCAGCTAACAGAGCCTTTGGCCTCCTTGGGACTCACAGTATGTTTCTTTGCAGAAGTTTTGCCATAAAAATAACTTGTTTTTAAGGATGTGAAACTGTAGGGCTAGTCTGAGAAAAATAAAACAAAAATAAAATAAAAATAAAAACTAATTCTATAATAATAGGGTCAATGTTTTTCATCTGAGAAATATCAGAAAAAGATTTTCTGGGTGCAGAAAAATTTCAGCCTCTCCCAGGAATAACTCAGGAGCAATCTGTTCAGGGAAATCCTACTGCTAGAAACTGATCTATTACACAGTTTCGTTAACAGAAGCAGCCAAGGCTGAGATGTAACAGGAAATTAAACTTTCTTCCTTGTTTGTTTGCCAAGAATCTGCTGCTGGGAGCCAAGAAAACACATGAATGTCGGGAAAGGATTGATAAAGATGCACACACATCCTCTCCAGCTGCAGCAGCTGCAGCAAGCCCACCTGGGCTTTCCAGAACTTTTATTTTCCTGGAGAATGCAGAAAAATCAGAAAGTTGTTTTCTTTAATCTTTGAAAACTGCTTTGCATTTCCACCCCACCTCAAATAAGTTTGCCATTAAATGGTTAATGTTCAGAATCACACCCCTCCGTCCCCCCTTGGTTAGGAGCTGTTTTATTTCTTTTATTTCTATGTCCATACAATATGAATATTAAATATTAGCCAAGAAAATCTGTGGAGGTTGTCTGACAAGTGCTGACTTAAAGTAGTCAGTACCAGCACTCAGCTGAATCCCACCTGAGGGCTGCAAAGGTGATGGGACATGGGACTAATTTCAGAAGACTAATTAGCTGCTGGTGCACAGCAACCAACACTGTGATGTGGGGTCCAATCTGTGATTACATCTCATCCGAAAGGATTGTGGCTGGGAAAGAATTACTGGTAACTGTCTTGATGATGCACGGCACTGGGGTGGGATTCATGAGCCACAGACCTGTAAGAAAGGGCAGGCGACTCCTCCAGAGGATGGGAAATCAAATCCTGGCAAGCTGAGACAGAGGCTTCCAACTTTGAAACATCCAGCTATGACTTTATTTGAATGTACCTTCTGCCTTCAGTCTCTTTTGAGAGTGTGGAAGTTGGCTGAGCCCTGGTCTACCAGCCTGTTGTGCAGACAGCAGCTACATAAGCTTATGTTACCACTGGTAAAGCTGGAAAAGGGGACCTCTGGGCACAGATGCTAAACCAGACAAGTCTCTCCCCATCATCTGCAGGGTCTGGAGGAGCATAAGCCCTGCTCTGCTTCATGGGCAGAGTTTCAGCTGCCCTCTCCTGCCCTGTGGGACACTGCAGCTTGCGTGTGCATGCACTTGGTAGGGAAGGGTGGGAGGGGATGAAGGCAGGGATGAGGGAAGGAATAGCAGAGCCCAGAGTGATGTCAATCCATCCAGCATCTTCTCCCTTTCTGAGATCTTTCTGGAGCATGGTGTTCAAAGGACATGCTTGTCCCCACAATCAGGGACCTTGTTTTGTCCTCTCCTGCTATCTCCTCCTCTTAGGAGAAGAGGAGGCTGCGGTGGCAGCAAGGCATGGGCAGCAGCATTGGTCTCCCTAAGCTACTCCAGTAGCTGGGAGGACTCGCGGCACGGGGTCAGGCAGAGTTATCCTGCCTCAGAGCAGGGGATGGGCTCACCGACCTCTGGTACTGCACAGGAGAGGTGACACCCCATTGCACCCAGGCATCTTTGGAACAGAAGTCCAGCAAAGCAACCATCCGAGGAGCCAACCCCAAAAGCAGGGGCAACTCACGCTCCTGGCAGGGCACAGAAGAGGAGCCAATCCTGGGAGGAAAGGACAGGGTCTCCCTGCAGCCTCCCAGCACATCCTCAGCTCCTGGTGCCTGATGTTGTGCCCACATGGGAAGGAGAGCTCACTTCTGACAGGGACCATGGCTCTGCGTTTCCACAAGCACATCATGGGGAAAGTGAGAGCCTGCAGCTAGAGCAAGAAGGCAGCCCGGCGTGAGCGTGGGGAGAGCTGGAAGAAAACCCCACAGCAGCAGTGCTGCCAAATCCAGGTCACCGTGGGCATCTGCAAGGCAGCAGGGCGTCTGACTACGGGGCAGGTGGAAGGTGGGCATCACCAGCAACGCCTCCAAAGCAAGCTATGACTCTCACAAGTGCTTTTTTCACAAAGAGTTATTAAAAGTCTGAGGCTGTTCTTGTCTGTAGCATTGCTCCCTTTTGCCTTGCTTTGAATCTTGTCCCTCCTGCAGGCTCCAGCACCCAACCTCCCTTTCACGTCAGCTTTTTGAACAGGAACTGATGGAGCTAAAGCATTTAAAGCCCTTTGAATCTGCCAGCAAGGTTTTCTGGGATGTGATTTAGCTACGTGTTTGTTTGACCAGCATTTGACATTTGATTATTTATTGGTTATTTGTATAACTTTGTTTTATTCGTGATTATTTATATTTTTAGCTTCTACCATGCTTCCACCATAAATCCCAGCACTGCTACGAATCTGCAAGTCTCGAAACAGCAATTCCTACAGTTTCTTCCTATATTTCAGCAAATTCCTGGTAGTAGTTCCATAGTTGGAGACAATCTAAACCTCTAAATTTTCTTTCCAAAAGCCCATCACAACCAGGGAAACAAATCAAGTAGTCAGACACTGAAGAATTACCAGGTACATTAATATGTTGAAAAGCAGTGATTATAATTCAACTGATGAAATTATTTTGAAATGTAAATCCTACTCGCACCTCCCCAAAAAAATCAATGTTGACTTGTGGTTTCGTGAGCTAACTCAAGAATCAAATCAGGCCCACCACAGGGACCGCGCGTGGAGGCTGACTGGGCTTCAGGGCTAAAGAGCAAGCGTCACCCCATGGTGAGGTGGGCTGCTGAGCAAGTTTTTATCCTCCTTACCCATCTACCTATCTCCTCAGGTAAAAATATACTATCAGTAGCTACTCCAATGCCACTGCTACGTCCCTCATCCACCCTCGAGGCCTCCATAAATAAAATCTCCCCAGAAATTGCCATTCTTCACCAAGAGCTCTTCTCCACTGGAGAAGCCCATGGACCTCTGCTCCAGAGAGGCAATTCCTGCTCTCCATGGGCAGGCAGATGAGTTCAACTGCCTTTGAGGATCACGGTAGGAGGTTTGCTAGTGGGCAGCAGTCCCAAGGGCTGGCAGATGGGGGTGCAGGAGGCCAGCGTGGCCACAGTACAGCCTCCTCAGAGGACCGCGCTTCCTCAGCCTCACAGTTTGAGCTGGGACCCCTTCCCCACCCAGAGCCAGGGGTAGATTCGCTTTCCTGCAAATGTGGCTTGCAGGAAAGTGAAAATGGCAGCCTCATTGTCTGCATTGAGGAATGTCACCCGCCCCTCTGCATGGTTCAGACAGACCCGCACCCTGCGGGGGACCATGCTGGGGAGGAAAGGGGTGGGAGTGGGGGAAGTGAGAGCCTGGAACTTCTCCTTGTACCGCCCCACTGCCCAGATCCCCCCCACGGGGTTCATGTCGATCGGTCCCTTCCTCCTCACAGACCCCAGGGCCACCCCTACAGCCCAGCAGGACCCACGGGCCACCTCCACCTCCCAGCACGGTCGCCCTGAGTTGAATCCCTCGCAGCCCAGCACGCATGGCCATGGGTCAAACCTCTCCGCGTTGTCAGGCCGGTGTTGCTGTGTGGCTCCCTGCATCACACTCTTCCGATCTTCTGATAAGATGAGCCATGACTGAGCTGTGTCTGGATCCAGAGTCACATTCACTGCAGAAGAGAGGGCAGGTCAGGTCAAAGAACTGGGGGTAGAGTTCTGGGAGGAGTTTCACCATGCTGGGGACAAGTTTGGTCCTGGCTTGGGAAGAAAGCAAGCAATACCTTTCTTCTAGACCACGTTGATCTCAAAGTGGAGAGCAGCTCTGCACCCCACCAAGCTACACAAAGATTCACTGCTCCCCCCCTTTGCAACCAGGGTTAGTGTAAGGAGGCTCCCCAGCACAACTCACCTTTTGTGTATAGTCCCTGTGATTCTTGCACTTCCTCCCCCAGCGCAGACATTGAAGCCTCTGAAAGGGAGATGGAGACCAGATGTCAACTCTGACACCTGGATAATAATGCCAGTACTGGGAGGTGCTTTGGGGAGACCAGCTCCAGGGAGCAAGCAAGCAGAGATGCTACACCCCTCTTTCCCCAGCACGTGCACTACTGCTCAACGGCTTCTCCAGTTGGAGTAGGAAAGGAGGACCTAAAGCAGCAGCACCAAAAATGTTTGGGGCTACCTAGTATGAAGCGGACACTGACATGCTGCAGTACATCCAGAGGGTCACCAGGATGGTTTGGGCTGGACAACGTGATGTATGGGGAACCACTGAGAACTGGGTTTGTTCAGCCCTAAGAGAAGTAAAGGCAAGACCTTTTAAATGTCTATAGGTATTTAATGGGACAGCAGGAGCAGGCTCTTCTTGGTGCTGCACAGTGATAAGGACAAGAGGCAGTAAATACAACTTGGAACATGGGAGATTCTTGTTAGATGCACTAAAAAAAAGCCACTGACAGTGGCCATACACCGGAACAGGGGTACAGAGGAGTTGAGAGATCTTCAGCTTTGGAGATATTCAAAACTCCACTGGAGAGACTCAGATCAATCCCGCCTAGTTGTACCTGCTTTGGTCAGGGTGTTGGACTGGATGACCTCCATGGTCCTCTAAGAGACGTCCTTTGCAGCCTAAACTACTCTGCACAATGCCAGGGTCTGCCTGATGGGATGGGATGGGATAGGTAGGGAAGGGAAGGGTAGAGCAGGGAATGGGAAGGGAAAGATATTCAGCTTTATCTCCCTTCTGCAGGGCATTGCCTTCCCCCTTCCTTTGACCCCTGGGGCATTTCTCTGATCTTCTCTGGGATCCCTTCCTTGTACCTTGGAGTTTTCTTGCCGTCTCTTCTAGCTCAGGAGGTTTTTCTGAGCAGACACCGGGTGTCTTTTCCAGATTGTGGCTCATCCACTCCTTTTCCTGGAATTTTCCCTTCTCGCACCTGGAGATGCACAAGCCACAGCATTTATCTTCCTCCTTCAACTCAATCTCCTGTTAAATGCCAGTCACTAGAGACCTTTTTCTAGCTGCACGGCTCTGATGCTGCTCCATTACCTCCTGAAAGTTCATTCCCGTTCAGCTCTACACAATACAGCAAGAAGAGAGACAGCAGGTCTCACTGGCTAGGCCACTGCTCCGTCCTGATGCTCTAACTGCTGATTCAGTTCCTATTATGAGTGATGGTGCTGGTGTCCTCAGTCACTCTGTCCCTTCAGAACAAACCTGCATTTGCTCTGGTCTCTGTGCCTTAGTGTCACTAAACATTGGTCATGGAGAAGACAGCCAGGCTTGCAACCAGAGACCTTAGAAATGAAATGTCCTCTGCAAGTGCTTCCTGAAGAATTGCCCTTGTTGGCAGAGCCATACCACTTCATCAGCTTCTGGAGAACTGAAATATGAACATTAATGGGGCATCCCTGGCATGTGAGGAATCCAGCTTTGTTTTGGGGCAGGAATCTTTGCACCCCCAAAGTCATATTGTGATAAAGAGGAGAAAAAGGTACCTACCTGCCCAGAATGTCGCCAGTATCCTAGATGGGAGAAAGACAGAAACAGCTTAATGCTATTTAGCCAGTACACAATCCTCACATTCCTGTAACACTGTGAACTGTCACACCAGCATCTACGTAAAATTAGCCTGCTGTGTGTTTCCAGTCTGCTGGTACCTCAGATGACATTTGTTAAGACAGTGCTGGTGTTTCAGTAGACCTCACCTGTGGGAACTCGCATCCTGAGAGCTGAGAGTCCTCCTTCTCTCTGATCAGGCCATCCAGATGAAAAATCCTCTTGGACAATTTATCAGCATTTTCCTTCATTCTCGTTTCAATCTGCCTCTCCAGCTCTCCCAGCCGAGCCATCAGCAGGCACTCTTGTTCCTCCAGATATTGCTGCAGCTGCTTGAATTCAGATGCAATCTTCTGCCTCTCTGCTTTTACTTTGTCCTTTATAAGCAGAAACAATCCTCTCAAAGGAGGGTGGGACCACGAAGAGTAATTAAAAGGTGGGGCGGGCAGTAGTTAAAAGTATATTTTACTTTCCCGATGTGCATATTGTGCACCAACAGCTGGACACAGTGATTCCATCTCCAAGGGCCAAGAATCAACTTTTCCTCACCCTTCCCAAATAAACTTCCCTCAGGTATCCCCGTGCACCTACCAGATGGCCCTGGCAGATACATCGCTCCTTCTCTTGCCGTTCCTCCAGCTCTCCTCTCTCTCTCCTGAGACTCTCTAGCTCGGACTGGTTTTGCTCCTGGAGGGAGAGAAATCCTTTAGGTGCTCCCCACCATACACGCATATGCCTTGTGTCCAAAAACAGCTTATTCGCCGGGGTGAACATGGGCAGCCTCTGGCGCTGAGTCAGCCTCATTTCCTGCTTGAACAACCAAGAGCATGGCTCTCAAAGCAAAACAGGGCAGCAAAAGGCGATGCCATGTCCCTGCCACCCCACAAGGCAACTCCCCCGGAGTTTAGGGTTTGACATGCATGTTGGGGACAGGCTAAGTGCAGGCACGGTGCTGTCAAGCACCATTTTGCAAGTGTATGGAACTGGGGACAGTGAGGGTACATGGTAGGAGAGCACCTGCTCCTTTACAGGTATCTGGGCAAGGATCTTTTCAATGCCAAAAGGGGACAATAAGAAAAGCAGGAAGCCACAAGCAAGAACACCCAGAGACACAAACCAGACAGACAAACCTAAGAGACAAAGACTGGGAATAAACCTTGTCAGTCACAAATGTGACTGCCCCAGAAAGGGCAGGTAAACCACAACTTAGCAGCTAATGAGGGTGTTGCCCTGAGGGCACAGGGTGCTCACAGGTGTGGGAATGTGCAAACAGATGAGGAGAAGGAGGAGGTGAGGAGCTGGCAGAAAAGGAAAGAAAGGGACCAGCTGCATGTCCCACAGGGCTGGTGAGAGCAGTGGCATGAGCAAGCCCTGCACGTGATCACTGCAGTCCATCCTGTCTTCTAATTAAATCCTTTAATTTATTAAATCTGCATAACCACGCTGTCTGTCCTGGGTGCATGAGTGCTAAGGACCAAGTGCCAGCTACTGGGGCAACTGGCATGGCTGGGTTTGGCGCCAGCTGCTGCAGTTAGATGGGGTGTGGGTGCCCCAGGGCTGTGGTGGCAGCTGCTGGAGTGTGTGTGTGCTGGGGGGGGGTCTCTGCCCCTAGCACTGGTGTGGGAACAGCGCGTGTCCCCAAAACCAGCTCACAGGGGGACTGGCGTGAGTCCCCAGGCTGGGTGCCAGCTGCTGGGCAGGAGGGTGCTGGGCCAGTGCTGTGCAGGCAGCGGTGGCCACATCCCTTAGCAGGGACCATAAGGAAGGGAGAGGCTGTGCGTGGGATTCCTGCCTCTTACCGTGGGAACGGGGGGAAGGACACGCTGGCTGCTACACGATTTGCTCCTCCTTTAAATAAAATAAGCAGCTTCTGTGCAGTCTAAGTCTCCTGCTAGAGGAAGTCTGGACTCACAGTGAAGCTGTGCTTCTGCACAAATCCTGGATGTCTAAGGCACACTACAGAGGAAAGAGATACCTAAGCTTAAACAATCATACAGATTTAGCAATTGCAGCAACAGCTTTGTGGGAGGAAGACAGCCAAATGCAAAGCACAGAGCGATAAAAAATTCCCTTGGAGTGAGAAGCCACAAATCAATAGAATATTAAAGGCTTGTTAAAACCACTGTCACAGTCCTGGTCTGGGAGACAGCAACACTCAGGGGCACCGGAGAGCCCACTGGGGCAGCAAGTCGTAACATCACAGATGCCAACCGTATACCAGAGTCCTGAGGACAGACTTCCATTATGAAAACTTGGTAAGTGTTTAGAGATGTTGGAAAGAAGTGAAAAGAGAAAGTGCAGTCACAGGGTGAACGCCTTGCAGGGAGCGTGGCCTTTTGCCGACAGACCGCAAAGCTCGGAGGCGCGCGGATGTAAAGTGGTAATTTGCAAGCGATGTGTGAGAAAGCTCTGAGCAGAACCCCGCAATGGCCAAGGTTGGAGGGGACCTCCGGCGATTCCCCGGTCCAACCCCTGTGCCGAGCAGGTGGGCATCCAGGCGGGGGCTGAGTATCTCCTGAGTATCTCCACAGCTTCCCTGGGCAAGAACCACGAAGCACACGGAGCAACCCCCGGCCGCACAGGCTCTGACAGAGCCCGGGCCACAGAGCGGTTACCAGAGGGCTCGAGGCGCTTTTCACGAAGGCGGAAGGCGGCCGGGCAGCAGCCCCCGGAGGCCTTCCCGGTCCCCCCCTCACCTGACGGGGCGCCGCGGGCCGGCCGAGCCGCCTCAGCCCGGCCGCGATGTTGCCCAGCTGCCGGTTGGGCCGCAGGCTCCGGCCGGGCAGAGCCCGCCGGCACTGGGGGCAGGAGGGGGCCTCGGCGGCCCGCGCCCAGCACAGCCCGATGCAGGCCCGGCAGAAGTTGTGCCCGCAGTCCAGCATCACCGGGCTGCGGAACAAATCCAAGCAGATGGCGCACGTCGCTTCCTCCTGGAGCTCCGCCGCCGCCTCGCTGCCGGCAGCCATGGCCGCGGGGCCCCGGGGGGGGGGGCGGCTCCCGGCCGCGGCTCCGGGGCTCTTTCGCTTTCGGAACCGGGAGGGGAGCCCGGGACGGCGGCGGCGAGACCCGACGGCTGTGGGACTCCCCCCCCGCCCGTGCCTTCGGGACCCCCCCGTCTCTTCAGGACGCTCCCGTGGCTTCAGGACCCCCCACGTGGCTTCGGGACCCTCCCGTGGCTTCGAGACCCCCCTGTGCCTTCGGGACCCCTCCCCCCCATCTCTTCAGGACCCTCCCCTGGCTTCGGGACCCCCCTCGTGGCTTCAGGACCCCCCTCGTGGCTTCGGGACCCCCTCCATCTCTTCAGGACGCTCCCGTGGCTTCGGGACCCCCACCCCCCGTGACTTTGGGACCCTCCCGTGGCTTTGGGACCCGAGGCAGCAGTGTGCAGGTGCAGAGCCCCCCGGGCTGCAGGGTGTCCGTCCCCCCCCGAGAGCTGCAGGTGCCCCGGTGGCCGTGGGACTCCTCGGGGGGCTCAGGGGCACCCCCGGCAGCCGCCCAGGCTGTGGGACCCCACATGGCTGCGAAGCCAGGAGGGGGAACACAGCCCTCAGCTCTCCTTCCAGCCTCCCCTGATTTAAACTGAAGATTAAAATAAAGTGTTTTGATCTGGCTCACTGTAACCCAGAAGAAGCCCAGCTGTCCTGAGCAAGAGTTTCCTCCATCGGTCACCCAGGTAACACTTTTCAACATGCTTTTCTACAGACCGTCCCCAGTTTTTTGTGTTCCTTCTACACCTGAGTGGCCCTCAGCATTTTCTTCCCTCCTGCCCTTTTCCTCCTTTGTAGGTCATACGTTTGCGGAGATGCCTTTTCTTTTGTTTTTCCAGTACTTTGTTACGTGCAACACCATGCTCCTCATTCACAAGGCAGAGGCAGGTAGGACTCTCTGCCCGTTTGGGGTCAGCTTTGTGCTTTCCTCACTGGGTCCTGCTTCCCCCCAACACGGTGGCTCAGGGTCCTAGGGAGAGATTGCTCTCAGCCCAGATTAACTCCAGGACTAAATCTTTGGCTCGCTTTTTGATGTGCCTTCCCATTTGTTTTGAGCTCAGGCAGGTGGCAAGAGGATTTGCATGAGTCTGCATGCATGTCAGGGATGTTTTGTAAGGGATTAAAGTTATTAAAACTGGTTTCCTTGCCTCTTCAATCAGCTCCTTCTTCCACCATCCAGATGCTTGGACCACTTGTCTGTATGCAGTGGTCAGGCCAGATGGGAGAGTGAGTTCCTGAGCCAAAAGCCTTTCATTGAAACAACTTATCACCTCCCCAGTAAAACCGGGGCAGGCATACAAGCAAAACTATCCCAGTGTCCTCCAAATATCTTCCATGCCAGGGGTCAATCTCTTTGTTGTAATCCACAAGAATGTGGAGGTCAGGACAGCGTTGTGTTCCTGGACGGTCACAAAAGAGCAAAACCCTGCTGAGATGCTGGGTGAGGTGGCACAGGTTTCCTCAGTGGGGCCCCTCCCAAATCCATGAATCTCAGGTGGTCAGTGAATCCCCAGCGGCTAACGTCGAGGTCCAGCCCTGCATTCTCTAACATCTCCCCCCGTACCTCCTCTTAGCTCATGGTTTGCATCTGCGTACAGAAAGCCACATGCACCTGCACCCAGCCTCTTTGGAGGTTTGCTTCTAATTAAACTTTTCTCTCTCCCTCCGCCCCGGTGCCGTTCCCCAGATGGGTTTGCAGTGCCAGCATCCAGTCACCCTGTCCTTGCTGCTGTGGGGGGGGCTGCTGTGCTGCCCTGCTGCCTTGACCTGGGGGCGAGCGCTCGGCCCTCAGAGGTGAGCTGGCTCCGGATGCCACACTCATCACTCGTGCATCACTACTGCGAGCAGAAGGGCCAGGACAGGGAGCAGACTCCAGAGTACCGAGGCAGGACAGAACTGCTGATACACCGCATCCGCCAGGGCTGCATGGATTTGAGACTTTCTGCTGTCCGACCCTCTGATGAGGGGCAGTACACCTGCTTGGTTCGTAGTGGCATCAGCTACAAAGAAGCTCGGCTGGAACTGAAGGTGACAGGTTCGTCAGGCACATGTGCTTCTGAAATCTAAAGACTATCTGTAGGTTAATACTGGCTTGGAATGAGTTGGAGAAGCTTTATTCTTCTAGTCTGCCCTGCACAAAATAGTTGCAACTCCCCATTGATGGTTTCTGGAATCTAAAAGTAGATCTTAGATTTTGAAACCATGCATAGCTTAACCCGATTTTTCTTTTAATGTCATCCTAGCCATGGGGTCTGCTCCTCATATCTCCGTGGAGAATATCCAAGGAGGCATCAGAATTGTGTGTCGATCATCTGGTTGGTACCCAGAGCCCCGGGTCCTGTGGAGAGATTCCAGCCATCAGCACATACCTTCAGAGGCTGAAAACCGATCCCGGGACGCAAGGGGCCTCTTTGAAGCACAGAGCACCCTCCTTGTCATGGGAAGTACTCCAAAGGACTTGTCCTGTGTGGTGAGGAACACGTACCTCAACGAAGAAAAGGAAACTGCTTTTCACATGTCAGGTTAGTTGCCCCAGTGCAGGCATGGTGAGACTGGAGGAAAGCTGGGCTTCTGAACAGGTTGATGCCCTGGATCCTCTTGTCTGGAATTTTGTGTTTTGGAAGGTGAGAAAGAGGTTTAATTGGTTCCTTTTTGCCGTGCAAAGAAAAAATATCAACTCTTTGGCACCTGAATAATTCCAGCATTTTGGTGAGAAATATAACAACTTAAATTTAAATTCAGCTCTCTTCTGGTGCAAGAGGTCTTTGCATGGTGGGGCTATTGCAAGTTAAAAAGTGGAACAGTTTTCGTACGTTTATCTTGGTGTACCATAAACAGGATCTCCTGTTTGCTTTGATGTGTACTGTGATCTGCTAGTGATAGGCTTGCAGCCATCCCTCTTACTGTTTCCAGAAAAAAAAATGTAAACTTGGGATTTTTTTGTTCCTAGACTTTTTACGAGGAGCCTATCCAGGCGTGGTTGTTCCAAGTGTGATCCTGACAGTGTTTGGTGTCATTGGCTTCATTACTTATCTGTTGAAGATCAAAGGTAAAAGTTGTAAGAGAGGAGAATCTGGGTTATTGCAAAGAAACTGCCCTTTAGCAAACATCCAGGTGGGGTGAGCAGGATCACGGGCAGCTCCGTGTCAAGTGGAGGAAAATGCTGAATGGAGGGAGCAGGAAGTGAGCTTCCTTTTCTTGGATGCATGAAACTCATGGAGTGGAAAGAGTGAAAGGGAAAAACAGGGATGAGAACGAGGAAAACAAAGAGATGTAAAGCTAAATTTTATCGGATACTCCTCTGCTAGTCTCTGCAGTATCTCCCTCCATTTCATAGAATCACAGAATCATTCAGGTTGGAAAAGACCTCCAAGATCCTCTAGTCCAACCTTTAACCTAGTATTAAAGTCCACTACTAAGCCATACCAAGTTCTACATCTACACATTTCTTGAAAACTTGAGGGATGGTGACTCAGCCACGTCCCTGGGCAGCCTGTTCCAGTGCTGCACAACCTTTTTGGTAAAGAAATGTCTCCTATATAACCTAAACCTCCCCTGGCACAACTTGAAGCCATTTCTCTTCATCTTATCACTTGGTGCTTGGGAGAAGAGCCCGATCCCCACCTCACTGTAGCCTCTTTTAAGGCAATTGTAGAGCGTCTCACCAGGTTTACACGCGCTCTGGAGGAAATACTGCTATTTTAGTGACTCAAGAGCTGAATGCAGAAGCTAGGCTCTGCTCTCTTCTCGCGTATATATTTTACTGCCCTGAATTTAGTGGAGTTTGATCACAGATGCCCATTGTAAGAAACAGGAACCATAAATAGCTCTGCATGTTTGTTTTTGCTGCAGTGTAACTTGTTTTTCTGGAGAGACAAAGTCTGGTCAGGGTAATTCAAGAGGCAAGGAGGAAATGCATATGAATAGAGAGGTAAATTCAATGTGTAGCCCAAGACAATCTGAATCCATCTGTTGCCTTATAGTTGCCCATTGATTTGGTGACATAGCTATAAACTAGTCCAGAGGAAACCAAGTTGTGTTTGTGTCACTTCTCATTTGAATCTTTTTTTTTTTTTAATTTTTAGGGTGGAGGAGATTTGCAGACAAACTAGGAAAAGGTAATTTAAGAGCATCTTCAAGAGCAGCCCCTGTTACATTGGTTCAAAAACCACAATCCCAATTTCCCTGCCCAACTCTTCTCATCTTTTGCTTTACTCGTCCCCACCAGAGCAGAGGGAAGACTCATGGCTCAAAGAACAGGATGGCTGAACTCTATCTAATTTCCAAGTGCCCATGAGAAGGGGGAAACGCAAGGTGGAGGAGAAATGACCTCTCTGAAACCCAGTCCCCTGAGCGCTGTTCAGCACAGCCAGTGCAGTGACAGAAAGAGAATGACCTCACTGGCATTTTGCTAGGGGTCAGAGTCTTTTTCCTGGACTGGGTGCATCCTAGCAGCAGGGTTCATTCCCTGGTGGGGTTCATCCCCACCACTGCCACCACCCCCAACCCAATCTCCACCCTAAGCCACTGATCAGGTCTCTCTCTCTCCTAGCAAACATGACTCTGGATCCAGACACCGCTCACCCCTGGCTGCTCCTCTCAAAGGATGGTAAAGGCGTGAGATGGGGAGCAGAGTGGCAAGAGCGACCTGAAGGACCTGAGAGGTTTGATACATGGTGTTGTGTGCTGGGCTACGAGGGCTTCACTTCTGGGCAGCACACCTGGGAGGTCACCGTGGACAGTGCAAAGAGCTGGGGCGTGGGACTTGCCAGGGCCTCTCTGCAGAGGAAGGGACGGATCCCACTCAGCCCCCAGGAGGGGCTCTGGGCTGTGGTGAAGCTGGACAAAGTTTTTCGGGCTCTGACGTCCCCTGAATGCACCCCACTGCCACTGACCTGCATCCCAAGAAGGATGCGCATTTCTCTGGATTATGAAAAGGGTCAAGTAGCCTTTTCAAATGCTGATACAGATGCCCCCATCTTCACTTTCCTGCCAGCCTCGTTCAAGGGAGAGAGGATCCACCTTTGGCTCTGGGTATGGGATAAAAAATCCTGGCTCAGGTTGTCTCCCTGAAGCCATGGTTGTCTCCCTGTCTCCATGGCCTTTAGAGAACCTGTATTAGTTTAGCCTTGCCTCTACATTTCTGAAGACTTCCTAGTGAATTAATTTGTGAGCTGGAGGGTCAGTGTTTTAGGATGGTTTTGTCAATCAGCAGGCTAACAGGCGAGCAGCGGTTGAAAGGTGATGGGCAGCTTAGAGAAAGGGTTTCCCTCTTGGGAGGGCAGTAGTCTGTGCTGAGCCTTGTCTGCAGTTCTACGTGTTGTGTGACAGCTGGGTGGTCCCAAAGCAATTCCTACTTGCTGGATCTTGCTCTTTGGAGGTGCACAGCCTATGTGTTTCTATGAATGGAAAGAGATGATGAGAAAGCTTGAGCTTCATTCACAGCTGTCCACCTACATGACATTTTAGGCCAGGCTCTCGTCTTTCGGCACACAACAGCAAGATTACGATTTGTGGTCTGTCCCTTCCAAGGCTCAGATGGCTCTCAGGTGTTCCTTTCCATACTTCCAGCTAGGTGTATGGTGCAATGCAAGAGTGACATCTCGACTCCTGAGTGAAGAGTGCCGAACTAAAACTCCAGGCAGCCCCAGAGAGACCAGAACTCGGAGTTCCATGACCACCACTCAGCAACTTTGCCTTGGTTTTGCAGCTTGTTGGAAATGTCCTGTGCCAGAATAACAGCAGCCTCAGGATGCGGCGGCTCCACACATCCCTTTTTTCCAGCAGTTTAGCTTGTCTGAGGTCAACCCACCACAGTCCTTTTTGGCACCACTCAACATGGGGCTTGAAGAAGCCTTGTGAGAAACAAAGTTGTGTTTTTGCAATAGAAGGTGTTTTTGCAGTGGAAAAATCCACTAACCTTGCATATTCAAAAGTGATTGTGTGGCATAGCAGTGGGGAGTATGTTAAGCAGATAAGGGGAGGGTCCCACCCTCCCAAAATAAGGAGGATAGCTAAGGAAAACAGGATGAGCAGTAAGTAAAGTAAATAAAGTAAGTAAATACAAAAATCATGGACTCTCTAGTCACAAGAGAAGAAGGATAAAAAAAAAAAAAAAAGAAAAAGGAAAAGGAGAAATTAACAGTTGGTCAAATCAAATTGTACATGTATGGTATAGAAGTGCGTCGAGGAGGTTGTGAACCTGTGGTACTCAGCCAATGAGGAAACGGGAGAAATCAGGTGTCGGGTAATAGGGAATATAAGGTTATGATAAAATTTTACTGTGTGCCCCTGCTTGCAGGACTCCCACCATTGCAATCGCGAATAAAATAGTTTCACAGAAGATCCTGTCTGAAGAAAATTATTGAGATTTTTTCTCACATTATTTTGCCTCTAGGGTTCAAGAGGAGGCTCATAGGGTACCCTAGAGTGCCCTGGGAGGCCTCTGGGGCATCCTAAAGGGAACGGGGGGGTCACTGGGAGGCATTCAGGGGCATTTAGAGGGCACTGGGTGGCCCTGGTAGACCTGCGGAGGATCTAGAGTGCAGGGGAGGACTACAGGAGGCCTGGAGTGTGCGTGACAGCGCACTGAAGAGCCCGTGAGGCCTCCAGAGGGCTCTAGATTCCAGGAAGTGTCCTTATTTTGCCTCTACGGTACAAGAGGAGGCTCAGAGAGCGTCCTGTACTGGGCATCCCTGAGGATACTGGGTGTCACTGGAAGGCTTTCGTACGCACTGGCACTAACCCTAACTCTGACACTTTTTTTGTGTCAGGATTAGGGTTAGCGTTAAGTTTAGGGTTATTATTAGGGTATTTTATTGCTGAGTGTGACATCGTGTGGTACGGAACACCCCTTTGGTTGGTTTAGGTCAGCTGCCCTGGTGATGTCCCTCCCCACCACTTGCCCACCCCCAGCCTGCTGGCTCTTGGGGGCTTGGAGGGGGTCCTGATGCAGTGCCAGTATCGTGCAGCAATAGACACAACACTGGAGTGGTACCAGTGCTGTTCTATCTACGAGTGCAGGGCACAGCACTGTGTGGGCTGCTGCAGGGAAAGCTAACTCCATCCCAGACAGACCCAGCACAACCTCCACCCCTTATTCCATACCATTTGTGTCACACTCGGGTCCCACATACTTCAGTATATAGATATTCTCATCACCATTGTTCCCTGTCCAATAGAATATTTATAGGTCTGTACTTCTTTTCATTCCATAGCCCTCTCCCCAGGATGTTCATAAGAACTGTTGATTGTTTCACCTTCATCTGTCAAAGTGGTCACTCAGGGCAGGCGGCGTTGGTTTTCTTGACGCCAGCACCAGTTTGCTCACGTCACTGCTGCACTTGCCCGGTTCCTTGCGAAGTTGACCTGTCTTTGGTTCTGCAGTGTCTTCCTACAACACATAACTTGGGTCACAGGTTATTTTTCTCCCAAGGTTAAATCTCCTTGAGGCACGCACCTGATATCCCCGTCCTTCTGCATTACCCACCGGGTGTACCCTGGTCCTTGGGCGAAGACAATCCCACGGGTGGGTTTGGCTTTTCCCATGGCAGGAGCAACCCACACCGCCTTCCCCATCCACTTCCCTACATGCACTACGGGGACTTCAGCTTCTCCCACAGGGTGTAGGGGATTTGTTTCAGCAGGACCAGGACCCTCAGTTGGTAACTAGCCAAGTGGCCTCTGGTAGATTTATGTCCCAATGTTTCCACGCCCCAGCACCCAATGCTTGTAACACAGTCTTTAACAGTCCATTGTAGCTCTCTACCTTCCCAGACGCTTGTGGGTGGTAAGGGATGTGATACACCCACTTAAAGAGAGAAAGTGCAGTCCTGTTGTGTGCGGGGTTGCAAAAAGGCTCCCCAAGGGAGTTCAGGTCTACCCAAAGGCTTCCATTGGGAGCTTCTTGATGGGAGAACTTGGCAACATAGTTGTTTTTTTGGGTCATAATTAGGGTTAGGGTTATGGATCAGTTTTTTTGTTTGTTTGTTTGTTTGTTTTTGGAAAGAGAGAAAGCACAGAGTCCTGTTGCGTGCTGGGTTTTGTACAGCAGCACATACACTTCACTGGGGCAGCACCAGCAGCAGAGGTCAGAGCCTCCCTGGGGCTGCAGTGCAGGGTCACCAGCACCAATCTGTGCAGCCCCATGCCCATCCTGGTGAGGCCGTAAGGAGCCTCTTGTCCCAACACTCACCTTACTTGGCTCACACTAGGCAAGTTTCTGTGCACAGACAAAAAAAAGCCCTGGGATTTGCCCAGCTTTGGCCCCAACACAAAACCTTCTGCCAGCTCTCCTGGAGGCAGTTAAGGAAAGCTGCCCTGGGAAGGCAGCATACACGGCTCATTATCACAGAGATAGCCTGGGCCCTCCCGTCTCTTCCAGTAACAACACAACAGCCCAAAGTTTGTCTCACTTTTATTTACATAATTGCACAGCCCGTTTCCCCATGACACTGGAATGTGGCGGGTCAGAGACACTGATTTCCCACATTCACAAGCTGAACATCTCCTCTGGGAAAGAGAAGAACTCAAAGAGTCACTATTGGGTTTTGCAGGGGCACATGCAACAACTCCAATCATTGGCAACTACAATAAAGACAATGAAGCAGAGAGCGAAGCCGTGGCCGTGCAGCAGCACAGGGCCAGGCCCCATCTGCCCCAGCCAGGGACTTCTGGCTTTCACAGTTGCATATTTGGATCAACAGTGGGTTTCCTAGCTGAAACACTGGCTCCTTTAAGTCCTTACTATGGGAACGTGGTGTGGGAGTGCACATCCTTACATACCTGCCAGAACTAGATGCGTTGGAAGACAAAGCTCCTGGGAGGCAGCCAGGGCTGGGGAGGTTAAACCAAATCCCCAAATTTTTGTTGCAGCGGGGATGTCTTGGTGACACAGGTTTTGTTAGGACAGGCTGAGTGCAGGGGTACCTGGGACAAGGCAGAGTGGTGCTGCGGTGCCCACTGCCAAGGGAAGGGAGGCAGCACCCGCATTGGATCTGCAGCTCCCTCCCCGCAGTGCAGCCAGCAGAGCCGGGGGCAGAGGGCTCACTGCGTGGCCTCGGTGCACAGACAAACCTTCACGCAGGGGGAGCAGCAGGCAGGAGCTGGGAGCAGCAGGAACAGTTCCTCTGCACAAGCTGATCTGAAGTGAGCACTTGTAGGATGCTGAGGCTGTGCAGGGACTGCTGCTGCAGCTGGCCTGAAGAGGCCTCCTCACTGCAAGCCTCCAAGAGCACTAGGGGCCAAGGCCCCCCCTTCGTGACAGCTGAAAGGCAGAGAAGGTGCCCGGGGTAAGCAGCAGAAGGGAACGGGCCAGACAGGGCCTAGCAGAGAGAGGGGAGCAGAGACACACAGCCCGGCTGTGCCACAACATTCACCCCGTGATCCTACGAGACCCTCGTGCTCAGAGCAGGGACCTGCCCAGAGCAGTACGCTGGGGCACAGGCGTTGCTGCAGGATGTGCTGGGATATCACTGAGCCGCATGAATAACCACGGGACAGGAGATAAATGGAGGAAAGCAGACACAGAGCCAGCCCTGGGGCTGGAGCAATCCTATTCAGAGAGAGAGGATACTGGCCACTGCTGCTCATGTCCACCAGGGACTTCCAGCCTAGGGTCAGGCAGAAAAAAAAAAAAGAATAAAAAAAAAACAACAACCAGGGAACAGGGGCACACAAGGAAAAACATCCAGCTTTGCAGCTAGAAGGAAGCAGGAATAGCATGTGGTGCTTTGAATTCAAGAAGTGACAGGCCTCAGTCTTGCAGGGCATCAACTGATCCACTTGGGATCAGCAAAGGAACTGAGGGACGTGCCCTGTGACCACGCACTGCGAAGACACCCTTGGAGCCTGCCTCTTCCCTGCTTTCTACCCTCACTACTGCGGGACCAGGAGCTGTCTCATGCTTGAGCAGCTGCACACACCTCCAGAGCACTCAGCAGAGCAGTGCCAGTGCTGGCATCCTTACGGTCCCTTCTGCAAGCAGGGCTCGGGAGAGCACAGCACCGAACACAGGCATTGCCGGGCACAGCAGCGAGGAGCTGGAGAGGCAAGGACTAACACCAAGCTCAGGAAGAGGGAGAGACTCTCTGCTATGTGCTAGAGACCCGCAGCAGATCGGCTGCTCCAGGGCAGAGGGGTTTGGTAGCTGGGCATGCTGGAAATGCAGGTTGATGAAGGAGGAGGAGGAAAACCAGCCCTGCAAGGAAAGGGACCCGGAGCCTGTACTCCTCTGGGAACCAGTGAACTTGGGGTGCTTCGCTAGAGGACACATAATGGGCAGGCAGCGATTTCAGGGATGAACCAAATGACAGCAGCTCCTCTGCTGCCAAGGAATGTGCAAATAAAACGCACAGAGACAGCCGAGATGTCCTGCCGAGAGCTGCAGAGCATGGCCTGTCCCTGGAAGGTATGTGTATAACTGACACTTCAAGAGGTCCAGCCTCAAGATTGTGTAAGGACATCAGCAAAAACAGACTCCTATTCTCAGCTTTTGGGGTTGGGAAAGAGCCTTTCTGAACCTTTCAAAAGCAAAAGGCAATGGTGGGTTTGGCTGGTACGAGCCATCACTTCCCACCCTCAGATCCTCCATCTATCATCTACCTTTGTCAGACAAGCCAAGAGCTGAGCACATCTGAGTCCTGGGGATGAGCCAGGATCTGCAGGGAAAGCATTTTGTGAGATCACGTCTGCACAGGAAAAGATTTTCTGATTTTGAAACTTATTTTGAAATTCTCAAAATTACAGTACTTTACAATACAAAATGTCTCCATTCAGTATTATGTCATTTTACTCCTTCTGGGATTATAATAATTAATAAAAACACATAACTTTCTAGAAAGCACAGAAACACCACGAAATAGACCAAAGAGTAACGGGAAAGGCTGCTGCAATATTATCAAAACCAATTTAGTGCAAAGGAGAAGGGACTTCCAAGAACGGTCAATGAAAAGTGTTCTTTATACGCTCATTTAGAGAAAAGGCATAGATTTAACCTCTGAATGAGATCAGGCTGCCAGCTTCTATACTGAAGCTTAGAACATCAACACAAAAGGACTGAAACACAATATTCATGGCCATTAAAAAATAATATTATATATAGATATATATATATATATATATGAGAGAGATTTTCCACGTATGGTATTTAGTTATAGCAAAGTGTCCCTGCAGACAGGCACATTCCGCCACCTGGCTCGTTTGAGCCGTTTCACGTGACAGACCTTTATTATCTGCGTTTGCCGTATCAAGTACGTGCTGACTGCGAAGTCCCTTCGGGTGGGATGATTGCTCTCTGGTGCTCCCATGGCTGCTGCGTTCCCCGCACGCGTGCGGAGACCCGGCCCCTTCTGCTTCTGCTGGCCCCGGGGGGCCGCCCTCACCCTGGCCGTGGCTCAGACGGTGGTTTCGTCCGCGGTCTTCTTCAGGAGCTTGGCGGAGAGCAGGGAGTGGGGCACGGGGTGAGGGCTCCGCGAGGCCGGGATCATCAGGCGGACTTTCTGGTTGGTCCTTCGCCACTCCGAGTACAGCTGGCAGTGGTAGCGGAACGAGACCTGGCGGGCAACAAGGCGGCAGGCTGGTTACAGGCGGAGGGCCAGCGAGACACAGAGAGCATCCGCCCTGCGCAGGCTGTGCCCTCCTCTTGTTCCACCAGCACCCCCCTGCCGAGGGACGCAGCGCTGACCCCAAAACGGTTTGGGGTGCTCCATCCCCCAAGCCTCTAATGAGGAATAAATTAATTCGTGCTAACAGCAGAATAAGCACAAGCATGGCACAAAGGGGGCTTTCTGGGCAGCACCAGGATGGGACTGGAGGTGCCTGCACTGGCCTGGCCCAGGGGCAGGAGCTGGCCCTGCAGTTTCAGAGCAGCCGTGCAAGGGGGAGCTTGGAGCTGCACTTTCCCCACGGGCTGCGCTTCTTGCTGTGCCCTTTTGCAATCACAAACCCCAGTACAGACTTTCTCACAGCTCCGGCCAATTCCTTAGCTTTGAAATTAAATGTTTCTAGATTATTTTTTTTTTGAGGAAGGAATAGAAACAGCATATATTTCCCTGCTATTTGCCTAGAAATTGTGGTAAAGAAAATTAAATACTGAATCCAGTCAGCCACTCATCAGAACCAAGCTTTCTCATTTTGTAAAAGAAATATCGTGTCATTTCACTGACAAGAAGGAAGAACCAGGAGGCAGATCGGACAAGGGAGCATCAGTACTCCCATTGCTTTTGTATAAGACTGAGGCATCTGCTATGAGAGGCAGAGCTGCGCCACAGCTCTGGGGTGATCCAGCCTACTGATCTGTGCTCCCCTTCTTCCTGCAGGAGAGATACAATTGTGGGAAAAGGTTGTTTGCTTATAAACAAGAAGCAAATGGATCCTGCAGTCTTCAGAGAGCATGCAAATGAGGAGCTAAGTACCGCAAACCTCGCGGAAAGATCCTGCTCCACAGGAAGAAGCTGCAAGCTCGGCCGTGGCATCTCTTGCAATCCTCACGCTGATTACCGCACATCACCGTGTAACAGCCCTCTGTGTCACACAGCCCGCAGTGGCACAGAGGAACTGCAGCTGAATACGGTAAAGATGCATAAAGGGGCTCCCCTCACCACCCCTCCCTGTTTGAGGAAGTGGGAAGCACAGCAGAAGCAGAGCAATTTGAGTCGTGACGCATTGTATCACAGAAAACATTTTTCCGTTTCCTCCAGATTTGGGGCAGCACCAGACTAGTCCTGGGACAGAGAAGACGGAAGCACTTCCTCTTAAGGTTTCCAATTTTAGTTTGGCTTTCTGCAGAAGTGAACCTTATGCAGCCATGTGTCAGAGCCTTTCTTTCACAGCTCCCTGCGCGTTGCCATCTCCATGTGTTTCGACAGCAGCATGTGTCCCACCAAAGGGAAGGCTGAAGCCCCAGCTCACCCTTCCCTGGCACCACAATCTGCATGGGATTAGTTGCAAGGAATGTCCTAACCCCAGAGAAAGCTCTGTTTCTGAGAGATCAGAGCATCAGATGGCAGGCAGGTGGGCTGTGGCATTTTTGCTGACTGCAGAACTGCCATCTTTTAGGGTCCCACCGCTTCCCACCCAGTGACCGCACCCCTTCCCTTCGCAAGTGGCTGGAGAAGGGTGCTGACACGACTCGAGCACATGCAGGGCTGAGAGGAGGAGAGCTGAAATGAGATTCAAACCCTGAAACCCACTTGATAACAGAATGTGAAAGAACTGAACTGGAAACAGAGGGAGGAGCCCAGCTCCTCCAGGGTCTCAGCTGGGAGTGCTCATGGATACGTGCTGCACCACAAATTCCTGTTTGCTTTCCTGCTATTCTGGCCCTGCTCCAAGCTGCAAGCTCCTGGCTGCCTAGTTCAGCATGTCCAGAAGGAAGTACAGCGAGGCATCTGCGGGAAGCCCTTTCCCAGCACGGAGCAGTTAAACATCCAGACAGCATCGAGTGCAGGACCCCACTGGTCCCCAGCGCCTCCAGCCCCAGCAGTGCAGCTGTAAAGCAGCGGTGGTGGGCCAGGGCAGGCTGGCCTCGGCTCAGGGTTTGATTCTGAAAACCTGGTATGAGAAGTCAGAGGTCTCCCTGGGCTGCAGCATTCCTTGCACGCACCCTTCCGTGCTAACAATGCTTTAAAAATATTTTTGCAGGGATTTGTTCAGTTGTGGGCCACAGAGACCCCCAACAGGCAGCTCCTTCAGGCACGAAGCTGCACGGCACAAAGCGTGGAGGGATGTGATGGCAGATTCTTAAGGGATCAAACATTTTCTAGATTTTACTTTTCTCTAAACCACATGGGTGCCAAGATTGTGTTTCTGCTCTTTCTTGAAAATAGGAACAGGCACAGCAGCCCCAGCACCAGGCCTCCCCACCCAGCCTCAGCCGCGGTTGGGCCCGTCTGCGCCCGGGTACACTACACCCTGGGGAACGTGACTCCCATGTCAATCTGGAAAGGAGATCATCAGGAAGTGGTTTCTCATTCCCAGACAGACCCAGCAGCTCATTTTTTAAGTGACAACTTTAACAGCTTCCATTTAAAGATAATTAAATGGACGTTCAAGAGAATCAGCCCAAGGTTTTCTCACGAGGGGAGTCGTGTTGGCCAGCTGCACCGCAGCAGCGTGAGCCAAGACTTCAGCCTCCCATTTTGAACAGGAACAAGGCCCCAGGGAGCAGCCAGCAGAGCCCTCTTCCACACTTACCAGCGTCCAAAGGACGTAGATTGTAAAAAGTGCTATAGTTAGTGCTATGAGTCCAATGGCCTCCAGTCGGCTGTTGAACTGCAAATGATCCTGGGCTCCACGAAGACACAGCCAGCCGGAGATTGCTGCCAGAGGAGTAATGAACAGGAAACACACCATGTCACAGAAAAGGGTCCTCTTCTCATTGCGGGGACCAGGATCCTTCAGCCACTGCAGGAAGGAAGGTGAAAGGGGCATTAGCAGCACACAGGGCACAGAGCTGGCTAGCGAAACAGGACCGCTGCACCAGGAAGCTCTCACATGCTCTCTGCAGCCCATACGTACCCGCTGCATCCACTTAACTCACATAAACCATCATAAAAATAGGGCTAGAGCACATCAAGTACATTTTTAATAACCATCAAGGGAAAGGCAAGAGACAACTGAAGAATACGTGGGAGGAAGGATGGCAGAAAACACAGGAGCAGCCTGGGCTCTGCACTGGACGAGAAGGCAGCAGGTAGCAGACAGAGGGAGGTTGGCTCGGTAATGTCTGGCCTAGTGAAGGCGTGACAGGTCTTGAATTGAGCTTCAGCAAGAACACATCCAGGTCTCTGCAACTGGATGAGGAGCTGACAGGGAGCTGATGGGTCAGGGAGGGCAGGGACAGGGGACATTACAGAGGGAGTGTGCTACAGGCCACCTGTAGAGACAGGAGAGAGGGCAGACTTTGCCCTCTTCAGGGACCTGCTTGGTAGAGTTCTATGGAACAAAGCCCTGGAGGGAAGAGGGGCCCAAGAAAGCTGGTTGATATTCAAGGATCACCTCCTTCAAACTCGGGAGCGATGCATCCCAACAAAGAAGTTGGGTAAGAACACCAGGAGGTCTGTGTGGATGAACAAGGAGCTCCTGGCCAAATTGAACCAGAAATAGGAGCCCTACAGAGAGCAGCAGCAGGGACAGAGAGCCTGGGATACAGAGACACTGCCTGACGCAGCCAGGGATCAGGTTAGGAAAGCCAAAGCCCTTTTACAATTAAATTTGGCCAGGGACATCAAGGGCAACAGGAAAGGATTCTGTAGGTACATGGGTGATAAAAGGAAGACTGGGAAAATTGTGGGGCCTATCTGGAAGGAAGTGGGAGACCTGGTCACCCGGAATATGGAGAAGGCTGAGGTACTCAATGACTTTTTTGCCTCAGTCTTCACCAACAAGAGCTCCAGCCACATGGCCCGGGCCCCAGAAGACAAAGGCAGGGGCTGGGAGAATGATGAACCGCACAGTGTAGGAGATAGGTGTGAGGCCAGCTAAGGAACCCAAAGGTGCAAAACTCCACAGGACCTGATGAGATACATCTGCGGGTCCTGAGGGAAGTGGCAGATGTAGTTGCTAAGCCAGGATCCATCGTATTTGAGAAGCCGTGGCAGCCCAGTGAAGATCCCACTGACTGGAAGAACAGAAATATAACCCCCACTTTTAAAAAAGGAAGACCTGGGGAACTACAGGCCAGTCAGTCTCACCTCTGTGCCTGGCAAGATCATGGGACAGATCCTCTGGAGCCTCTGCTAAGGGACATGGAAAATAAGGAGGTGATTGGTGACAGCCGACATGGCCTCGCTAAGGGCAGATCGTGCCTGACAAATCTGGTGGCCTTCTACAAGGGGGTTGCAGCTTTGGTGGATGGGGGAAGAGCAGCAGACATCATCTACCTGGGCTTGTGCAAAGCATTTGACACTGTCCCCCATGATATCCTTGTCTCATAAATTGGAGATGTGGTTGTGACAGAGGGATCACTCGGTGGGTGAGGAATTAGCTGGATGAGGCACTGGCACAGGCTGCCCACAGAAGCTGCGGGTGCCCCATCCCTGGAGGTGTTCAAGGCCAGGCTGGATGGGGCTTTGAGCAACCTGGTCTGGTGGGAGGCGTCCCTGCCGAGGGCAGGGGGGTTGGAACAAGGTGATCTTCAAGGTCTCTTCCAACCCAAACCATTCTATGAACTGGTGCAGGGGCTGTGGGAAACCAGAGCTTCAGGGTCTGTGCTCTCAGGGGCACAGCGCTGTCCCTGAGCCCTGAGCAAACTGCAGCAACGCTGCTCACGGGGAGCCCAGCGCCCAGCCGATGCCATCAGTGGGGAACACAAACACCCACGCGCCTGGTATGTCCACCGAGATGATGACAGAAGCGAAAAACCATCTCTTCAGCAAATAAGAAACCAGGAGTTGAGAGAAAAAAAAAAGAAAAAGGCAAAAAGGAAGTGAGTAGCTACCAGAAAGCTTTGCACCTGAGCAGGCAAAGTGGGACAGCAACCAAGGGGCTGCAGAGTCAGGCTGGCCCTTGAAGAAGAAGGTAATGTAAATTCATTTTCTTTTATGGAATGATCTGTGCCCAAACCCATGTCTTCAGGTGTAAAAAATTCCAATTCCCAGAGAAAGGCTTCAATTATTTCTAAAGAAAAATCAGCGTGACTGTCAGGTCAGGAGGGAGGCAGAACTTGGTGTGCCGGGGGGAAGCTGCCCCATCGCTCTCTCTCAGGTCTCAGGATCACTTTCGCAGCTGCTGAAAACTCCACAACTGCAAAATCTCCCAAACCTTTCCATTCCTGGTGGTCATCCACTGGCTACCCCATGACGGGCAGGCAGAAGAGAACTGCCAGGACCACGACAGAGCTGATTCTGCTGTGTTCCCTCCTGTCTGCAGGCTTGCTGTCTTGCCTCCCACGCATTAAGTGATCCATCATGGGGACTGCACCTTGCTCTCCGTTATCAAGATGCTTTGCAAGTTTTGCAAGTGCTTCTTTCTTGCAGCACTCAAAAATTAGGAGGTAGCAGAAAGTAGCAGAAAGAGCACAGCTCTGCGGCAGGCAGGTTTCCCTCTGCAGACAACCTCTAACCCGTCCCTACTTTGAAGAGCCCTGACTTGCTTCCAAGTGTGGATTCTTGTTAGACAGTTGACTTTCACAACAGCAATTGTTCTAGTTTTCCTGGGATTATGTTATTTTCAGCCTTTCCTTTTTTTAGAACAGCAAGTGACTGCCGTTTCTACCAATACCCAGCGTCGTTACAGTGCATTTTACCACGGGTTTGGTACAGCTGTGCTGCTTGCTAAGATAGGATCTATCATATCTTATCATATAACATCTTCCCTGTTTCCTGCACCAGAACTTCTTGGCTTGTTTAGGATTTTTTGCTCAAAACCAAAACAAAACAAAACTGGGGAACATGACCAAAAAGGCGATCAGAGCAGGGAAGGGAATATCCCCAAGAGATCCAGGGACAGGCAAGCGACATTGACCCGCAAAGGGAGCACGGAAGGATACCCACAGGTTGGTGCAGAGTTAAGGAAGGAGAAAATCTAGCATGAGGGATGTGCAGTAAGATGTGGCAGAGCAGCAAGGGCAGGCCAAGAAGAACTGCAGACGCCTCTCATTGAGACGGGAAAGAGAAGGGAGAGGTGGCAGATCCGGGCAAGAAGCTGCCCCACAGCTGCAGCGCTCAGAGCCGTGGCAGCAGCAGGCTAAGAAGATGCCCGCAGTGGGACACCGAGCTGGATGAGGCCAGAGGAGAGGACGACACGTAAGAGTCTGGCTAGGAATTTCAGCCGGCAGGACTGACGGAAGCAGGGTGCTATTTCAGAGATGTGACCTGAAGCATCTGAGAGACCAAACAGAGCAAAAATGAGGGGAGCTAGAGAGTGAACCGAAGAGCACAGACAAGGCAAGGACCAAGCAACGCTGCAGTAGGAAAGGTCAAGTTCAAAGCATTTTTAAAGCCATTCTGAGCAGGACTGGATGGCCTGACAGCCAGAAGGAAATTCAAGAGCAGCCACAACTGTGGTTCGGACAGGAGGAGCTGGAAGAAGGGAGGCAGCCCTGCAAGTCACCCTCTGCGTGTCTCTGCAGAGGAGATTAGTGGTGATGAGCTGTGAGGGGAAGATAAGGACCACACACACGGTCCTGAGGCAGCCCCAGGAGGAAGCGAGGGCGGATGGCAGCTCAGCTGCACGCCGAAGCTGCTCCTGCACACAGCGCGCGGGCACCCCCCCGCCCGAGCCCCCAGCCTTGCACCCACCCATCCTGGCTACGCGGCACTAGGGTGAATGCTGAATTATCCAGACATGGGCTGAGAGCCCTCTAGCAGCAGCCCCAGAGCATCCTGTCCCTGTAAACGAGGACACCTTGGGTCACTTTTGACCCCTGTACAGTAAGAATAACAATAGGGCAAATTGGTATTTTACTGAATCTTACTCTGTTTATATTCTTTGTAACCTTTGAAGCTCCCCCTTTCTCCCCAAGACAGGAGCCAAACATGTAAAGGCAGGAAGCAAATTAATTTCCTTTTGAAGGAGTTGATTTACTCAGCCAATGTGCACTGACACAATAAAAAAGGAATACAATAAGGCACCCTAAGGGCGCAGGGTTTCTGGCACTGCAGCAGCTTAACGCACATGGGACTTAAAATAAACCTTGTAAACAATCCAGAAAGTGGTCAGATGAAACAATTTTTGTAGGGAAAACTGTCAAGTAAACATGGGAAAGCAACAAAAGCACAACTTGATCTTCTTCCAGGCCAAGTCCAAAACCAATTGCTTCTGTGCTGCAAACCAGTGTGAGCCTGAAGGCAGAGAGCCTGATCTGGCCGCTCTGCCCGCTCCGGCTATGACCTGGCTCCCAGCACACCCCGCTGGGAACAACCACTCTGCTCCCATGACAAGAGGTCCTTCCTGCTGCAAACATGTTTTTGTCCTCCAGCACAATCCTGGGGCTTTCTCAGCTTTCTTTCTACTGGGATCAGCAGGAGTGGAGCGCGTTTCATGGACTCCCAGCAGGGCTGTGCAGTGATGAGTCTCTGATTTTTGGGTGCTCCAGTGCCCACGAAACTCGGCTAAGCACCAGGTGATGGAAGGCAGGAAGAGGAGGGCACACAGAAAAAGGCACCAGCGTTACCACCAGCTCCTCTGGAAGCCAACGGCAGAGCTCACGGTGCATCAGAGCGGTCTCCCAGACAGTCCATCCCAGCACAGAGAGCTGGGGGACATCCTGCCAGCTGGGAGCAGGGGCATGGACTGATTAAGGAGCGTCCCAGCAGCGCTCAGCACCGTGCAACCTTCCTGGTGGGGTTATAAATGGGTGCTTTAGAATCAGCTCTTACTGATTTTCACAGCTTGCTTATCTTGTGTTGCAAAACGTGCAGGGCTGAGAGCTGCGGGCCCGTTTCATGAAACACGTTACCTGCAGCGTTCACACAGCGGCTGGCAGCGGCCCCGTGCCAAGCAGGACCAGCGGGTGCCTGGGTCTCTCCCTGCCCTGCAGCTGGGCTACCTGCTCTGGTGAGCACCGGTCACAACCACAGTAACCTGCTGGCTGTTCCAACCACCGCTGCCACCACAAACAGGAAACATTTGGCTGCACGAAGCCACCTGTGTACAAAACATCCTGTGTCCTTCCCATCCACCAAATCGTTAACCTGTGGCTGCTCGGGTGCCTGTTCCTTTCATCGCTGACCTGCTGCATGGCTACATAAGGCAGGAAAGAGAAGCGTGCCCTGGATTCACAGCACTATGACCAGCGCTGTCCTGCCCTGAGAATCGCGCTGATTTAAAAACCAGAGCTCCAGCAGAGGGACTGCCCCATCCCTGCGGGTCCGTGGTGTAACCGAAACCTCCTCACAGGCCGCCAAGCCACCTGTGCAGCCCAGCAGGACCGTCCTGCTCCTGTTCCCAAGGCGAGGAACCTTTTCCCACGGAGTACCCAAGGGTCAGGGAGCTGAGGCCAGAGATGCCCCTGGCCCTGTACACAGGGCGGTCAAGTGCCACGGAGCAGCTGACCCTCCTCATCCTCCTTTCCCTACTGCACAGCCGGCTACTGTTGATGCTCCCCAAACCTCCAAAAGCTGAATCTCAGAGGGCCCTGAGAGTCCCTTCTCCACGCGCTCAGCCCAGCTCCAGCTGCAGGGAAGCACAGGGCACAGAGAAGAGGAGCGCTGCAGGAGCGCACGGGACAGGAACCGACCCCAGCCCTCAGCGCTCCTCGAGAAAAGGGCCACACAACCACGTTGCAGAGCTGCAGGTCGCCGGGACTCCTTGTCACACACCAGCGTGTGCTTCTGTGGTTTGCCACCATGGGAAACGCCACGAAACGCACAGCTGTGGGATCGCGGCACCGCCAGCAGCTGCACCCCAGAGGAGCCCCACTCCTAGAGGTCCTCAGAGCACAAACAGGGCTGGACAGCGCAGCGAAGACGGAGGTGTAAGAAAGGTGCCAGTAACTGCCAAGACAGCAGGGATGAAAATTCCTAGTTTTGGTCTCAAAGAGGCCACTCGGGGTCTGCAGAGCAGTGCCAGGGAGTGCACTGAGAAACACCAAGAGGATCGAGGGTGGGAGCTGGGAAAGAACATCTCCAGACAGCACATGCAAGCAAAGAGATGAAGGAAAACATGAGAGAGGAACAAGGCTCAGCTGAAGCCAAGTGATTTGTTTTTTTTTTCACTAGGTGCTGGAGTCTAACATAGGCTTGCACTGAGAAAGGAGAGAGACCACAGCAGCAAGCTGGGGAAGGGGACAGAGGAACGTGGAGGGGATGGAGAACAGTGCAGTGAGTTTGGCAGAAGAGTTCAAGGAAAGCAAGGAAAAAAGCCTGTCTGTGAGGAAGATAAGGCTGGAGGAAGGGTGGGGAGAGCTCACGTCACATCTCACTTCTCTGAACTGGAGGGGGGGCAGCGACCGCTGCGCTGGGCACCGCGCCCTAAAGCAAAACTTCTTTTCCTAGTGGTAGAAGCAGGGCTAACAGGAACATCGCTGCTGCTCCCTGCAAACCTCACCTTGCTTGTAACGGAGATATCGCATCGGCACCTCTCACAGCTACAGGAGACTCGTGAGAAGGAGCAGAAAGGCTGCGTGTGGCAGACCCACGGAGGCGTCATGGGCTACAGCACGACCCCCACAGCCCAACAAACGTCTCTGAGGACATGTAACAAGCTGCAGACAACGGTTGCGTAAGGAAAGTACAGCTTCCAAACGAGACCAAACAAAATTCACTGACCTGTATAAAACATCCAGCTTCAGCAAGCCAAAAGCAATTAGCAATCGGTGAAAAGCAAACACCTTTAATCAAAGTTGCAGAATAGAACACAAACAGTAGGAACAACAACAACAAAACCTTGTCAGGCTCCCGCCGTGGATAATACACTTGGAAGGAAGTGTTCTGCAGAAGCACAGGGACAGACAGACATTGCCAAAGCTGGCATTTTGAAATAAAGCACGTGAACACGCATATTGCAGGAAAACACCAGCTCTGAAGACATGGATGCAGAATTCTCTTGAGGCTCCATCATGAGACCTGCCTGCAAGGACAGAAAGACGGGGAGTGGTGAAGCTGCTCAGTGGTGACAATATGGAACAGTCCTTGGCTGATTCACCAGAGAGGTGTTTTTTGTAATTAGCGAGCTGTCTCATCTAAGTTTTGCTTTAGCAATGGCATTAAAGGCTTAGAGAGGCATTACGAAGAAGTCGTGCGTAACACTCATTAGCTTTTGCTACCAGGATACGTTGGCTTTCAACATCCTGGTGATTTTAGCAAAGCCAGAGCTTTGGCCTCAGCACCAAAAACACACATCCACTCACAACCGAGCCCTGTCATCCTGTTCCTCTCCCTGGGACTTAAATGATGTGTGGACAGAAATGCATCCTTCCTCTTCAACATGGGCTGACGTGTTGCTGGGATGAAACGGCTGCTGCTCTGACACCTCTCCGAGCTGCCAGCCCTGGACATTTCCCCACAGAGACCTCGCCGTGCACACGGGGGTTGTCCAGCAGAAGGGATGAGGCTGAGGAGGCAGCACGGGGAGATGAGAGATCGGACCCAACCCGCAGCACGAGTGGGCAGCAACGGGTGTTCTGGCACAGCCTGCAGTGGGGCAGAGAGCCCCTACCAGGCTGGGGACCAGAGGTGGTGTTTCCCTTGAGCCCACTTAGAAACAGCCAGAGAGGACAAAATTAACAACGGATAAAAGTTACAATGCTTTAAGGGTGGTTAATGAACAAGCGAGAGAGGGTCAGTGCCACAGCAAAATACACATGACAAAGAACCCACGGAAAGGAAATACTTCTGATAATCTAAGAAAACAACGAGGGAACAGTCTAAAAACAAAATCTGGCCAGAAGGGCTCAGGAACAGCGACCGACCCGCGCTCCCACCTCACCTGCCAGGCAGCAGCCAGAGAAGACCAGGAGACGTGCAGAAGGGCAGCGCTCGCTTGTGGCCACAGAAACAAAGCCACAGCATCACCTTTGATAATGCTTTCTAGAAATGCACCAGATCCAGTACCAAATATCCCAATCCATGCAGTTCTGCCCCAAATCCTAGAGGACAAACAATCTTCAGCAGAGAGAGCACCTTGCAAGAGAGAACTGGTTCGTGATGGATTGAACCGCAAACCAAAGAAAGGAGCTTATGTGAAAAGGAGAACGCTGCGAGGTGGGATAGATACACTTGTACAACTGGCTGCCTAAAACAGCACTTATCTTGGCTCTGTCTAGAGCCAGGAAAGGGCAGGCACCTCCAGACAAGCTGACGCACCCTAACCTAGGTTTCTAAGGAGGCAGGAATGAACTGGTCACAAGAGGCATTTCCTTCTCTCTACAGACCGCAGGATTCTGAATAAAATGTCGATGAGGCAAATTTAAGGTGGACAAAGCTAGGGCAAATAAACCCAACCTTGCCTGGAGAATTGTGTGACCATCCGTGGCCTGGGAGAAAGCTGTTTAGAATGAAGCAGTGCTACATTTCCAAAGGGCTGTGCTCCTCCTTCCAAAATGCTCTGGACAGCAGAGATATGGGTATCTTCAGAAGATGACTCCTGAACGCAGGGCTCCTAACTACACATTTTCTGTGTCTAACCTCTGAAAAAAAAAAAAAAAAAAAAAAAAAAAAGCAGAAACTACCTGTTCCAGGAAAGCTGCGTGCACTGCAACTTGCAGTTTGAATGCTTCACCGGAACCCCTCCTGCTGAAGCCTTCCAAGAAACACAGCAACCTATTCCGGACCTTGTGACCGTGTCAGCCACGCTCGCTACTCTCACAGATTTAGCTCTCTTCCCTGCAGACATGCAGATGCGCATCGAATTAACATTAACGTAGGGATGTTAGGTACTGGAAAGCCATCTCTCTCCAAGGCTCTGCACTCTCATTCCCTGCTGGGGACATGCTCTTCATATGAGAACCCTGGTCTGCAACCCTCTTGTGCCAGAGGGCATTTCAAAGAGCCAAGCAGAAGCTGCTCCATCCTCGTGCGGGGCTGCTGTTGGACTCCCCATCTTCACCCACAGCGCTTCATACGTGCCCCCAGATAAGCGTTCAGCCCATTAGTCTCGCAGCGTAACACTTAACAAAAGTCTTCTGTGTTTTTTTCAGCTTTCGACTAGCTGC
Organism: Oxyura jamaicensis; assembly: GCF_011077185.1. Taxonomy (NCBI): domain Eukaryota; kingdom Metazoa; phylum Chordata; class Aves; order Anseriformes; family Anatidae; genus Oxyura; species Oxyura jamaicensis. Next base: position 3,887,374 of record NC_048920.1, read on the forward strand.
TTAGTTAAAAAATAACTGAATTAGGCCGAGCTGCAGGAGGTGTCCTCCCCGCACCCACGGGCCGGCCCATGGCTGCCAGAGCTGGCTCAGGGCTCTGACAAGTCCCCCACTCCTGGAAGAGAGATCAGGCAATGCTGGCAGCAAGCACTGTTACTATCTTAAAACTGAACAGACCACAACATAAATAAATGGCTAGTTAAAGAAAATAAAACTCCGATTCTATTAAAAAATTATCTTTAACCCATGCTGAGCAAGGTTGCCGTCTTTCCTCTCAAAAGGAGGCTGCAAAATTGAATTACTGTTTGTGAAGTGCTCAGATATCACAGCAACAAGTGCCCCAAAGCAGCCCACGGGGAAATAAATAATTGTCTTGAGAGCAGGGATAGAAGAGCACACAGCCACACAACCCAGCAGGATAAGCAAAGTTGGCTGGTGTGCATCTTCTGCCCGCGTGCTGATCCTGGAAAGCGCAGCCTGTGACCACACAGAGACTACACTGTAATGCAGACTTACGAGAGGACTGAATTAAAAGCTAAAACAATTTTGACTGTGGCTTTTCCTGACTTCCAAGAAACTTCCTGCAGCTTCTGCAGAAGCATTTCAACTCAGCCATGCAGCCTCCCCACAGCTTCTGCTAAAACGCTTCCTCCAGTCCCCAGTCAGCTTCGGCCTCCCTCCTGAGCGCTCTTCAGACCGGCTCTTCCCCCAGCCCTGCTCTTATCCTCTGCTCAGCAATTCCTAGTCTGACTTCCCAGCTCTTTAGCAGGTGAAGGAGAGGCTTCACTTGCTCGGCCACCCGGGACCGTCCCTTTCCCCACACCACCAGCTCCTCGCCCGAGCACGCAGCCGCTTTCCCAGCAGCCAGGGCCCAGCTCAGGCCCACAGCAGCCCCGCGAGCTGCCCACGGCCGGGCCAGAGCCCTGAGAGCCACGGCGGGGCCCTGGCGAGCGGCAGGGCCGGGGGCAGGCTCCGGTTGAAGCTTCGCTCCGTGGCTGCAGGCTCAGAGCCCTTCGATTATCCTCGGGCTGAGGCTCTCACAGCGGGACAGAGGTGCTCCTTAGCACGTGCCAGCCGGTTTTAGTTGGGGACCAGCAGGTTCTCAGCACAGCTGCCGACCGGCACGCTCACACACCGGCATCACTTCCCCGAAAGTTTCAAAACGCTCCCTAACCCCCAACACTGTCAGCCGGGAGGGGAGAATTGCTCAGATAAGGCGGCCGAGGGAAGCGTGTCGGTTTTTGAATGACTAAGCGGCCTCTGTCCCTGGCCCTCTTCTGAGAAAACAGATGAACAATTTGGGGCTGAAACTTCCCAAAAATATTTGGTGAAGAGTTTCAGTCCCATCTGCCACGGGGATGAGGTTACACCAGGCTGCAGACAGAAGGGGATTAATGGGAAGCGCCGGCAAACTGGCCGAGCAGTTATGGGCTGCTTCAGAAGGGCACAGCCTCTGCTAACAGAACCACTTCTGAAAGGAACCAGGCTTCCTAGGGTGGCCTTGAAGGTGACCAAAAAGCCCAAGAAGACACAGGGCAGAGCATGGTTGTGCCACTACTTCTGACAAGCACAGATGGTGGTGGTGCAGAAGCTTCGAGCAGTCAGAACAACTGAAAAGAAAAAAAAATAATAATAATAAAAAGAAACTGAAGCTGTACAGCCAAAATACGTGGTCTTGCCAGCCAGGTGAGCAATTTTGAGAAATTCTGGAGCAGGCTGCCACCTCCAGATTAATTAAAGCAGGCTACAGCTGCTCCTTGAGTCAGAGAAAAAGCTCGGTGCCAACAAACCACAGGCAAGGGACTTGCTCGGGGGCCGTACGACGACGGCAAGCTGCAGTTAGGCTCTGCTCTGGGGCAGGGATCGCCCTCGGCCAGGTAACAGGCGGCTTCTCAGCCAGCCTCCGAGCCCCCGAGGTGCTCAGGGCACCCGACACAACCTGCTCCCCAGCAGAGCAGGGCAGATCATCCCCTCCTCCTCTGCGCTCCCAGACTCTCCCCAGGGATGAGAAGTAACAAATAATCGGCTTCCCAAACCCTTTGGCAGCTACCGATCGGTCAGTAGTGGCTGGAGGCTCTGTTCCTGCCTGTAACCAGCGGCATTTCTCTTGCATTTGAGGGTCATGAAATGCTGCCTCACCGTGCACTCAGCGCTCACTGCCTCACGCTCCTCGCGCACAGTGCTTGCAGGTCACAGTTTGCTGGCAAGATCCAGCTTGGAGGGACTCATCACAGGTCTCAAGAGGAATTAAAACCTCCTTCACCCAGCCTGGGGCCTGGTGGACCCGCGGGCGCTGCTGGCACCGTCACAGCTCACTCCTCTGCTTGCCGGGGGTGCAGGGGTCAGTGGCAGAGGAGAAACTCCCCCAGCACGTGCCTGCCTTTCGCCTTTTAGTCAGGTGTGCAGTTTTCTAAGCCTGTATTAGTTACGAGGTGCTACAGCATCTGTGAACTATGTCGAAATGCACTTCCACATGTTTGTTTCTGGGCCCGAATACTTTACTGGTTCTTAAGCTAAAACATCTGAAACCCGCACTCAAAATTTTGGCCTGTGTAAGCCCTGACCAGCTCACCGGTACTGCCTGCAGCACGTCCTCAAGGCCAAGATCCGGCCCTTCCCAAGTGTTTTGGCCCTTCCCAAGTGCTTTAAAGCATTGGTTTTTAACCTCTGAAACAGACATTTCAAAGGTTTTGGTCAAAGAGGCGTTTTATGTGTTTCAGCAGCTGGGAGCAAAGTGATAAGGCTCCGACAGTACTAACTGCTGATGTAATGCTCTTCCACAAATTGCTTTTCTAAAGACATGATTCAGTTTAGCACCACAGTCTAAAGCCAGCTCCTGAATGGGGCTGCCCTGTCAATGACAGTCAGCGGGACATTAAGCACTCATCATTAAAACTGAGCGTCAGTTTTGCAAAATGAAGATTGGATGCTTCTCCAGCCAGGGGGCCTTTTGCCCTGCCAGCTCTCCAGGCACCCAGAGGAGATAAAAACGTGGGAAGGAGAGCACGGCTGCGGAGAGGAGCGGGGTGGGATGGGAACGAAGCAACCTCTGGAATTAATGGGAATGGGAACAGACACAGGAAAAGCAATTTACCATTAAAATTGTGACTCAGTTTTAATCTGGATGAGGGAGCAGGGGGAAAGACAGAGTGGGCTACGAGCAGTCACAGTCAGAAACCAGAATTAACCTCACACACACTTCTGGTGGCAGGCACCGACAAAGCTCCGGTAGCTGGCAGGTAACGAGCCTGTTGTTGGGACTCAGCTCACAGACCTCCTCCTGCAGCCTCACTGACCACAGAGTAGCAGCACAGCTTCACAACGGTTTGAAATAATAGACAGGAAAAGCAACTTTCAAAACAAAACCCAGATCTATGTCCAAAGACCACTGGAGAGGCACCTGCAAGGGCAGGGTGCACACAGCAAAGGGCAGCATCCGCAGTGGCAGCTCCAGGTGACGTTTTGCCATTTTCCTCGTTGCTGATGGCTGCAGCACTCGGGGGGCATCTAACTGCAAATCCTCTCCCGCGGGCCAACACCTCCCTGCAGTGCACGTGGCCTCTAACAAGCACCCACGCCCAGCCCAGCATGCAGACACAGGCAGCGAACAGGGCCTGAACAGCGAGGAACACGGGACCTTGCTTTGCTCTTCCAGGCTGCATCTCAGTCATGCCTACATCGCCTTCCACCTGGTCCTGCAGCACCCTTAGAAACACCAGCCATACCTACATCGAGCTGCCAGAAGCACTCAAGCTTATTTAGACAGAATGAACTGCCTTCTGAAACAAACCCCAGTACGGCCTCCGGTACTGTAAGGCACTCATTCCTCTCTGGGGACCTGCACCTGAATTCTGAGGACAGAGGATGGCCCGGCCCAGCTGCCCGTGTTCCTCACGTGTAAGGGGCCTCATTGCAGGCAGCCACTGTAATCCCTGGGGGAGAAAGGAAGTCTTACAGGGGAGCACAGCAGGCCACCTAAACGGGAGAAGGAAGAGAGCACCGTGATTAAAAAAAAAAAAAAAAAAAAACACAAAACAAAACAGACAAAACCCAAGAAAACACACACACAAAAACACCACAAAGCACATATAAACACAACAAAACACCAGCTGCAGCCTGGACTGTGCCAGCCGTCTCCAGGAGGCTGATGGACCCATCAGAAGCCTGGTCCCCCTAGGGCAATGCGGAGAGGAGCCTAAGGGCTGGCTGGGCCACGTCCTGCCTTCTCTGGCTTTGGGGAGCATGGGACAGCGACAGAGCTACTCTGGACACCTCAGCTCAGCAGGAAGGAGCCGGACAAATGCTTTCAAGCACACATCAGTATCACTCAAGGAGTGTGAGTCCTTTACGAACAGCGCCAGCAATCGCCACATCTCACTTTTCAGAGCAGAACATGACAAGGAAGTCACATGCAAGAGAGCTACACTAATGTAACACTGAGATAAGGTGAACGCCAACAGGAAAAAAAGACTCCTATTTCTGAAAGCTTCGTATTTCAGAGGGTTGAGTGGTGACCTCTGCGTTTGGATGCTCAGGCATCAAAGTATCTCTACCAGCGCAGTGTTTTCTGCAGCTCAACAGCCCGCTGTCGGTAGGTAGCACATGGGGGGCTTCACAGATAAGGGCTGCCCCAAACATTGCTACTCCATTTGCACAGCTATGTCGCTTGCCAGATAAAAGACTTGATCTCTCTGCACAAATAGTTCTTTGTGAGTAGTAAAGTACTGCAAGGAGGAGGAGAGAGAACCACAGGGGCAGTAGGGCAAATCAGTCATTTTTCATCAAATGGTAAGGAAATACAGTGAAGCAGGAAGAAAGCAGTACCTCTGTCAAAGGTCTCGGTCTTCTCTCTACAACAAATTCTGTGTGGCAGAGCTCACAGTAACTTGTGTTGGAGGAGGATAACCATTTTTCCAGGCAGCTCTTGTGCACGGTGCCCAGTGTTCCTGTGCAGTCACATGGGGAAAGCAGTCCCTCCCCATTTCCACCTTCGTGACAGATTCGACAGATGGGACCGTCACTAAAGAGGCAGACAAACAGAATGAAATCACGGTCAGAGCAGACACAACGACACGGCCACATCCGGAGATCGGGGTGAGACGCCACCGGGCCCCAGAAGGGCGCACACGCAGCACCCCTGGGTGGCAGCACGCGTGGCCCAGGCTGCAGCTCCACGCAGGGCAGGGGCTGACACCGGCCCCAAGACCGGCCCCAAAGTGCTGACACAAGTCCAGAGGCCCAGAGCAAAGCCTGACGACCCCAGTTAGAGAGCGCATTGCATGCCCCCAACCACCTGGACCCCCTCAAGAGGTTTGCAATCAGGTTTCTGTTTGTCAGACCACCCGCCCGCTCTTCAAGCGCAGCCTCTGCCCTCTGTCCTGGGTTTGGCAGTACCTGAGAATAAGGGATATCTAACATCAAAACCGTGCTGATCTTGAAAGCTCATCTCTCTAAGGACGTTTAATGGCAAGAAGTCACCCAGACCAAGCATACAAACCTTCTGCTTGTCCCAGCGTGGTACCCACTGAGCATCCTGGCGGGTCGCTGCCACGCAGAACCCTTTGCAGCCTTTGGGACTCCCAGCGGCTGCAGAAACACCGCAGTGCTTCAACAGCCACCACTTCTCACCCCTCTTGGCTCGAGGCCTCAACCCACAGACCCAAATCCCTGGGCTGTGCTCACGATCTGCTCCCTTGGGACCTCACAGAAGCAGAAATGCTTTACAAGCTAAGTTGTGTACTACTCTCCAGTTCTTGTCCTGTAAAAACCAAGGTTCTCCACACCCCTCAGATTTACAGACCTGTGCCACATCCTGCCCAGTCACATCTTTCATGAGTAGAGGAGTCCTAGCCTATTCAGTCACACCTCAGAAACACGTCCACCTCTCGGATTGCCTTCGCTACCCTTCCCTGTACCTTTTGCATTTTTAAAACATCCTTTTAAAGCTGCAGGGACCAGAGCTATACAGTTTTCAGGATATATGCACACCAGGGATTTGGGCAGTGACTATGTTCTGTCCTTTGTTGATTCCTAACTCCTAGCAGTTTATTTGCTTTTTGGTCTCTGCTGGAGCTTGCACATTGCTGCCATGTGCCTAAGATCTCCTTCCTCTGAACCCATGAGCACACACCCAAATCCAGGACGGTTGTCCTTCAGCTGCATCATTTCACACTGACCTGCACCTATTGTTCTAGCCTGCAGTCACTTCCAGTAAGGTTTGGTTGCCTTAAATTAGGCAGCTAGAGCCATTTTAGGTGCAAGGACATCCTGGCTGGCCTCCCAAAGCACAGATTTCCTGGAAGCCCTGTGCAACATCTGCCAGCCCCATGGTGATGTCTTAGACTCCCTGGAAAACCTGCAATGGCTCTAGACTTCAAAGTCCACTGGTCTCCACAATTCCACGCATCTCCTCAGCATTCAGGAATAAAATGCTGGACAACAGATGCCCAGTCCAGCTCTACCCTTCCTGAACCAGGAAAGCTAGTCAGTCGCTGCTATCTCACCTTCCTGCCTTCCCACCATCTCTCATACAACAACTTTCTCCTATATCCACAGCCACACAGATTTGGGTGCGGGAGGCAGGGTGAGAAAGGAAATCTTTTTGTTGGAAGGCCCTGTTAAACACCCTCTGGGAGTGCAGGTGAGCTACATCAGCTACCACCTTTGCCCACACGCTGCTGACAGTACAAAGCCACACATCTCAGCTCCCAGCACACACCTGTCTCCTTTTCTGACTTGTGTGGGATTGCGACAGAGCAGAGTCAGGACAAGCAATTTGCAGTCTTCAAAAGCAGCAGCACCATTTTCATCGGTTTGCACAACCAGAAGCAAGAACAAAGCCCCGCGGAACAGACCTGGGAACACAGCGCACAGGAAAGGAGCACACTGGGGAAGAACATCGGTGGGACACAAAGGGCTGGGAAGGGCCAGCAAGAAAGTGCCCTTCAGCTCAGCAAAGCAGAAGCAAGACTCCTCTCCTGGAGGTGCACCAGGGGCGTACGCACACACCCTCCGTACTCACACCCCTGTGCGAGCCAGCAAGATCCTTCCTCCGGTGACACAGCTCTGAGCCCTCCTCCTCATGCACACTCACACACACACACACACACAAAACCCCTTCCCCTGAGAGGGAAGGCAATTGTCCACATCCCACAGCCAGCCAGCTACCAGATGCTTCCACAGCTAACGCGCGTCTGAGCAGAGCAGGGGAGCCGAGCCCTCGGTGCGGTGCATGGGCCAGGGGCCCAGCAAGCAGCAGGGAGGCTGAGACCTGGCACCCTCACAGGCAGGGCAGCCAGGGGCTTCCCTTCGCTCTTTGCCAGCTCGCCACCTGCGAGAAGACCCAAGCCTTGCACAGGAGCACTTCTTTCTCAGCCTTTCCCCACCTCATGTCACCCTCACCTGCAATGCTTTATCACATTTAGGGCTCCGAAGTAACGTACACCCCTGTGCCACCCCCTTCTCTCTGCCAAACACCACTGACCCCAGTCTCCTAATCGTTAGGTGCCTTTTATTCAGGGGACTTCTTCAGCAGGAACAATCCCCACCACAGGGGGCTGGAGAGGTGCTGGAAGCTCCATCCCCGGAGGCACTGGGAGCCGTGCTGGACAAGGCCCTGCTCAGCCTTACCCCACTTTGAAGCTGGCTTTGCTCTGAGAGGAGGCTGGCCCAGACAACCTCCAAAGGGCCCTTCCAGCCGGGTTTATTTGGAGATTCTCCAAGCGCTGTTGCTGTAAAGCTCAGTGCTGTACCAGAGCAGCAAAGCCGCAGTGCACCCGCACGGCCTTAGTGACAGACCAAAAAACCCCCAGGCCTCGAGTGCTCCCACGCATCTGTTATTTCCTAAGAAAAGCATCTGCAAGACATTTTATCCGTTCTCTTCCTGTTTGAGAAGTTTCATATTTCCAGAGCATTAATATAACCTTGGCTACCAATAAACAATCCAGAAGGAAAAAATCCGCTGACGGTGCGAGAAAAGAGAATTCTTATCAGACTCCATTTTCCTTCCTCCCTATCTGGAGGGGGAAGGGGCCTGGCCCCACTCCTGCACGATTCACCCTCAGAGGCGGCTTTCCAGCAGCCCGGAGAGACCTCGTCACCAACTCTGCCTCTCCGTGCAGCTCCCGGCATTGTTTCACTTGCAAGATTTTGATGTCTGCCGCTGTGGAGGTTTATGTTCCCCGAGCACGGTGCCTTCTACCTTCCTGTTCGGATTCCGACTTCTCTTTCACTTCACGTCCTTCCGATAACCGTCAGGGCAGAGGCCTGCGCTCGGGCGTTTCGGGCAGGTTGGGTCCCACGTGCTCTCGCCTGGGACATGTCGCAGACAGGCCAAGTCATGCGGCTCCTTCGGGCTCGGCTAAGTACTTGTGACAGGGAAGAGAGTGGAAACAACCACTGCCAAACTGCATGGACCAGCAGGCCATGTGGACGCCTGCATGACAAACCTTTGTTTTTTTTTTTTCAATCTGTAATCTCAGCCAGCTCTCCCCACCTGATTTCCCCACCTCCACAGGTTTTAAGGGCACGCACAACTGCCCACCCAGCCTGTCCGTTGTCAGAGAACAACGCGACCTCCCCTCGCATTTCTACCGCCCTGCCTCAGGTTTGCTACACAGAGCCACGGCTTTCGCCTCAGCTCACATCCCGCCTTCCCACCTCCCTCTCCCACGTTTGCAGTCACCACTTTCACACCTCATCAACGTTTGGCTGACTTCATTGAAAAAAAAAAAAAAATAACAGCTGTTCAGATAGGATTTAAACACAAAATGTGACCAGTATTACTAGCTGGACTGAATAATGCTGCCAAATGGCCTCTGTTCCGGAAGCTGCTCAAAATACATGATGAGAAATCACGGCAAGAAGAGTTTGAGCAACTGAAGGTGCCACACAGCCCCTCTGGCAATAGCTGGGTGCTGCAGTTCCTCTCCCCAGGGCTGCAAAACCAACCCCATGCCTTTAGTCTAAGCCCACGTTGGGAAAGGGGCTTTGCTCCATTTTCAGCCCTCAAACCGTCTCCACGAACAGCAGGCTGCCCTCGCTAGCACGGCGTCCCACCTTCACTGCTGCTCAGCGAGGACGTGGCAGAGGCACGGGGCAAAAGGCAGCCGGTGTCATCTCACACCAGAACGAGGGCTTTGGTGCACATGCGGGTCCCGACCCCCGACACTTCTGACCTGCGTGGGTCCCACACAGAGAGCAGGGGCCTGGGAAGCGTCCAGCTAACGGGGAGTCGCACTCAGTACTGCTGGCGAAGCCCTTCACAAAGAACTTCGCAAGACTTTGTTGCCCCCCTCCAACCCTTAGAACCATGAAAAACGGGGAAAACAAAACACGGGTGCGATCAGCACGAGCCCCGTCTACCGAAACAGCCTTACCTCTGCGCGCCCAGCGCCTTGATCACGGTGGAGAGGAGGCGGCCGTCCTTGGCGGTGACCTGCGTGACGTACTGCGGGCGCCCGATGTCGGAGTCCTCCACCGACTTGGAGAGGGCAGCGCTGCCCGGGCAGTCGCAGAGGGAGCCGGGGAGGTGGCAGCAGTCGCCCGTCGTCATCGCAGCTCCGGGCCCCTCTGCCCCGGGGACCTGCGGGAACAGCAGCGCCGTGAGCACCCGGTACCCCAGCGCCCGCTGCAAGCCCCCCTCCAGCCCCCCGCCATCACGGGCGCCGCTGAGCCCCATCAGCTGCAGGCTCCACTCAGCTTCCGTTCCCTCTGCTGCGACGTGCGAGGCCACCCAGACATTAAATTGAGGCTCCAAGTGTCCTACTTATGTGAGTTAGCCTCAGAATTGCAAATCCGCCCTTCCCAGCGAGAATTGCAGGCGCACAGCCTTGAACATGATGAGGCCTTTCAGATGGAACTGGCTGATGCAGGGAAGGCACCAGAAGCCCCACGGGGCCGGGTTGGGTTGGCCATAGCCAGGCCAAAAACGGAGGCCTGGGCCCCATGAAGCTGTCGTGTTTCGCTGACCCGCAGCACCGAACAGCCTCGCGCAGCTCAGCTCGGCGGGGCCCTCCTCTCCAGCTGCGCCCAGGTGCTTTCTGAGCTCATTGAAGCCACTGAATCCAAAAATCCTCTCCCCGCCCCGTCTCTGCTTTTCCATGTTTTATTCCTTTACAGAAACACAGGCGCCTCCATTTCCGCGTCCCCGCAGCCAACATGCAGGCACGAGCCACCCGAAAGTGCTGCAGATCTTCGCCGAGGGCAGCAGGGCGCAGCTTTGCTCCTTTCCCTCTCAAAGCTTCAGGCCAAGCGTGACTTTTATGACAGCCTTTACGACAGCCTGTGCAAACAGCAAGGCGCCCAGCCACGCTTCTGGCACCTCAGGGACTTACCCAGCAGAGAGCACGAGGAACAAGCAGCGAATGCAAGAATCGGGGAGGAGGTGCAGAGAAAGAGCCCAGGGTGACAAAACAGGAGCTGGCTCAGATAAGCACAGAGCCCCACGCACCCAGGAGAGCTTTCTGCCTTCGAGGGAGGGCAGCAGCTTGCTCAGGCTGCCAGGAGCAGCCGCGTTCCTCCCCGGCAGGGTTATCTCAATCCCGAAGACAGATGTGCTTGGCAGCTTCAGAAAAAGAGATGACATTTTCCACCCTTAGCCTGGTCCCTAAGAGGTGGTTGGGAAATAAAAAGCTGGGGTTACAATTAGTCACCAGCTGGACGTTAGCCAACAACATCATACTGCTGGAAAAGACCAAAATGCTTGTGTCTGTAAACAGGACTGCCTTACGTAAGGCGCGCACAGTAATCCCTGTGCACCGGTACCACAAGGATCACTGCTGAAGCGTCTCGTCCTGGTGGCGGGCTTTCAGGGGAGAAACCAACCCGTAAGCAAAGCTAAAATGAAAGCAACGAATAAAGGAAAAAAAAGGTCTCAAAAACCAACTTACCCAGGAAGAAATATTAAAAGATTTAGGTTCGTTTAATTTAGGGGGGGGATGCGAGAGGGAATCGTCAGTCGCTGCCTTGCAGAGGTGGAAGCGCACAAACCTTCGCCATCTCATCCGAGGAAATGCCTTTTTGTTTCAAGATCTCTGCACAACAGCAGTCAAACATTCCCACGAAACTGCAGTTTTGTCAGGTTCAGCTAAGCCTAAATCAAACTAAAATAGCTAAAGAAAATAAGGGCTTGTTCCTGGTTGGAGGCTTGGCCAGACTACAGAGGAAGAAAACAAAAAGGCAGTATGAGAACGCGATCGTTGGAGCCCTGAGAACATGGATTTGGGTAAGCACCGGTGTTTTTTCACCTCTTGTAAATTGAGCAATTCTTTCCCAACCAAAAGCTTCACCTGTCCAAATGGCTCCCTTCACGGTGGACACGCTCAAGAGGCGAAGAGCACTCCTCTGGTGCCTCGTCACCCAGCGCCAGCTGCATCCACCCAAGTCACAGAACATTTTCAGATCTGTAATAGAACAGCTTCTAATTTATTACAGCTGTTTTCAATAACCATCTGCAAACCCTTCCTCTGCACTGGAACAGGAATAGGCTTGAGCTCATGGGCAGGTCAATCCCCACTGGAGCGACCAGCGATCCTTCCACCAGCTTTGAAATGAACTGAACGGACTCAGCATTGCCTCAGCTCAGCACCCCTGGCCTTCCGCGCAAGGAGCCACTTTCCTTATTGCTTTCCTTTAGAAAAAAAAACAAAAGGCAAAAATAAAAAGCTACTCCAACTCTGAAGAGCAAAAAGTAAGATGATAAATGCTATTGGAATGACTTAAGTCAGCTGTTTTGCAAGTTAAGGAGTTCTTTCAGTTTTAAAAGCCTCTGACTGAACCAGACATGAGAAGATATATGCTTTTAATAAAAAGGTTGGTTCCATTTGTTCAGCCAAAACCTTGTTTACTTTTAAGTCCAGAGGAAAAAGGCTCGTTTTGTGTATTGGAATAAAACTGCTCTCACTCCCTGTGTCCTGGGAGCATTTATACTGAGGCTCTTTGTGCTCCACATCTGACAGCTACAGGCAGCACCGTGTCCCTGCCCTGGCAGCCCTGCTCGGGGTGAAGGGGAATCGCCACCCTGCAGTCCATCAGGAAACGCGTGGTTTTCGATTACAAGTTATTTGGCATTTCCTCGTCGGGGTCCATCCCAGGGTGGAGCCTGAACTCACCGCTTTAATATGTAACTGACTCATGTCATTCAGCAAACACAAAGGAAAAGCAGCAAGATCTTCATGGATGCAGTTAGTGGGGAAGTAACTGAAACCCAAAGATAACATCTGCGGTGCACTCCATTTCCAATTTCATACCCAGCTGAACATGAACCACGGTGTACAGCCAAGCCAGTCCCTTTCCTGGCTCCCTGAAGGCTTCAGCTCATCAACACGCAGCCTCCTCTCACAACTGTCAACAGCTCACCGAATCCAAACCCAACCTTCGAGCAGAAACCCCAAAAACGCCGTCGGGATGAAGTACCAAACAGCTGGTTTGAACCACACACTGCTTTTTCTGGGCAGCTGTGATTTCTGAGCCTACTCCTTGGAGATGTATTTCTTATTTGCATTATTAAAATAAATAAATAAATAAATAAATAAAGATCTCTGAGACATTAAGTTTATTACCAATGTCTCCTCTGCTGCTCGGTTAGACAAGAGCAAATAAATCACAGGTCTCTTCTCAGCAACATTTTGTAGCCTAAGCAGGTCCAGGATACAAATGGTTGAGTTTGCAGAGCTTATTCGAGTTGAAGAAAAACAAACCCCGTTTGTGGAAAGTTGGCTCAGAAGAGCGACTCGTGCGCTAGGGCTCCAAAACTCAGCCACACGCAGCGGGGTGAGCCGGTCCCTCGAAGAGCAGTTTGCACCCTGCTGCAACACAGGGACCGTGGTGCTCGTGCAGGATCCTGCCCACTGCACAGCTCAGGCAAAACATGCCTGTAAAACCTCCTCCTCAGCTGTCTTCCAGCACTGCGGTGAGAAACACAATCCGGTTTGGATCATGCAGAGGGCAACAGGAGTTCCTCAGCTCCCCAGAATGATCGAGCAGCTCAAGACTGCAGAGATCGGGCTGGACCGCTGCTCTCCATCCAGGAGTGGTGCCCAGCAGGGAAAGCAAAAGACAAGGAGCTGAAGGGGCTGTTCTGCGTACGTGGAGTCTGCAGCTTGGTAAGACGGCTATTTCTCCCAGACAGGGGAACCACAGCAGGCCAGATAAGCATATGGAACAAAGCCATGCCACAAAAAGCCGGAATTAAGATCAAAAAGACAACAGGAATGATTAAGGAAGAAAGAAAGATGGTAACAGTAGTGGGCAATTGTTAGGTTCAGGTTGTGGCTCCTCTGGGCTGCTCGTGGCTCGTCTACATGATGAATATCTCAACTGGTGTAAAGCCTTGGAGCCTTGTAAAGCCTTTTGAAGCTCTGATGGGATCCAGAGCAAAGTGGAACTAGAAGCAGCTCCACCTCTGGGTGCTGCTCACCCGCACCAGCTTTTGTAATGATCTTACAAGCCGATCGCTTCCCTGGAACATCTCCACCAAGAAGAAAGCCCACCTCCTGGCAACGCTGCCAGCAGCCCAGGTTGCTCCTCTCCCTGAGCAGTCCCTTTCCCTGATGACACTACCCAAGACCTGGCACCACGCCACAGCAACGTCAGGAGAGAACCAAGGTGGAGGCAACATCACCCACTCATCTGTACACAAGTAATGTTTTTGGTTTGGGTTTTAATTTAGCCGGTGACCCATTAGATTCTTTGTGTGCAGATGGCCAAATATCCGACCGCTGCAAGCTTACATTTAACCCCCAGGAGCAAGGCTTCCCAGCTTGCCTTTCCAAACCAGTTTTTATCTAACCCGGGACTGCAGACCCTTCGTTTTCTAAACATACGATCTTACGAATGTCATTAGTGAAGTGAGAGGCTTTCACTTGCTGCAGGGCGTTTTCAAACACCAACGCTTTCCTTTTCGCCACAAAAACTGGATTTCCCAAATCCTGGGGCCCTATCACTGCCTGAACTCAAACTTCTTGTGGGAGTCAGTACAAAGGATCGCTTCCTTTGCCACCTCGAGGCACTGCCACCAAGTACATGCGTGGACGGCTGGGATGAGTGGTCTGAAGCACTCCCAGCTGCTTTTAAACGGTTGCAGAACTGGTTTAATCTATAGAAGCAAACACGCAGAAATCCAAATAAAACCAACAAGCAGCCCCAAGCTGCTGCAGGGCTTGTTTTTTTATTCTTGCTTGTTTAAACATACTCTCTGCTGAGGGGTGAAGACAGCAGCATTGCTTTGTTCTTTAAAAAAAGTACAAGTTCTTGTTCATCACCCATCTGACTCCCAGGAGTTACCCTGTGGGTCTGCTGAACAATGCTTTAAAGCACCCGAAAAGCAAGATCTGCCCACGCTTGATCCATCAGCTGAAGATAGCTCTAAAGCTTCACGAGATGTGCCCTCAGACACAGAGGAGGGAGCTCTGCAATTTCAGCGCTACTCTTGCACAGCCCGGGACCTGGGAAGACATCTCGGGAGCCAGCAGCTCTGAAGGCAGCAGCCCGGCGAGTCGGGGTGCGAGGAGCGCGAGAAGCGACACTCAGAGCGTTCCGTGCCATAAACCCCGCCACAGGATAAAAACTGACGGCGCACAATACCTCCCAGAGTACGGGAGGATTTTGTAACGTAGCACACAGGAAAGCGTTTCGCTCCCCAGGCAGCTTCTCAATTTCCTGCCTTGCCTGCAACGTTTCGCTGAGAGTCACGGTTAAAGGAGGTGCTGTAAGAACTTCAGCATTAACTCTCTCTTCAGACGATGCCAGTGGAGCAGTGCTCAGTCCGTCACGGGCCAAACCTGATCCTAGGCTCAAAAAAAATAAAAAAATATCAAGGGACAGAGTCCTGGGGACTCGTGAACCCTCTAATGAAGCTTCACGCTGGGAACAACTTTCTCCTGCACCCCTAACAGCAAAACATGCAGGCTGAGGTGCTGCGCGGTACCCCTCCAGCTTTATCTACCTCTGTAGGGACTTGACTCAGCTGCCGTGCACCATTTACAATAGCTCAGCTCACCAGAAATGAAATAGAAACACAAGCCTTCACTCAGCAGGCTCTTGCTGGGCACCAGGGATCAAAACTTGCCATCTCTGGGCCACCTCCTGTTCGGCCATATTCTAGAAGCTCTCCGCAGCCTTGATCATTTTTACCGCGGTTTGATGGTGAACGAGTTTGTTTTCCAAACACAGATGACAACACAGTGTACCAAAGAATGTGATTCTATTTTAGTTTTTTCCACAAACGATGTCACGAGCTGGAAGGAAGGGATGCCACTGGCACACTGGAGGGAAGGGACGCCATGCAGAGGGACCTGGGCAGGCTCGAGAGGTGGGCCTCTGAGAACGGATTGAGAGCAGCCCTGAGGAGAAGGACCTGGGGGTGTTGGTGGCCGAGAAGCTCGACGTGAGCCAGCAGTGTGTGCTTGCAGCTCAGAAAACCAACCTCATCCTGGGCTGCATCAAAAGCAGCACGGCCAGCAGGGGAGGGAGGGGATTGTCCCCCTCTGCTCTGCTCTTGTGAGACCTCACCAGGAGCCCTGTGCTCAGCTCTGGGGCCCCCAGCACGAGAAGGACAGGGACGTATTAGAACAAGTCCAGAGGAGGCCCCAGGGATGCTCAGGGGCTGGAGCAGCTCTGCTATGAGGACAGGCTGAGGGAATTTGGGTTGTTCAGCCTGGAGAACAGAAGGCTTCGGGGAGAACTTACAGCGGCCTGGCAGTGCCTAAAGGTACCGACACCCCCCGACTCTGTGTCAGGGGGTGTAGTGACAGGATAAGGGGGAATGGCTTTAAACTACAATAGGGAAGGTTTAGGTTAGATATAAGGAAGAAATTCTTTACTCTGAGGGTGGTGAGGCTGGCACAGGCTGCCCCCAGGAGCTGTGGGTGCCCCATCCCTGGAGGTGCCCAAGGCCAGGCTGGATGGGGCTGGGGGCAGCCTGGGCTGGTGGGGGGTGTCCCTGCCCATGGCGGCGGGGGGGGGTTAGAACTAGATGGTCTTTAAGGCCCCTTCCAACCCAAACCGTTCTGTGATTCTGTGAGGTGATTTCTATTCCCTGCTGGTAAATAAAGACTACCTGCACATTAGTAGCAAGCGAGCAAACACGGGCAGGTTAGTGACGGGCAATGATGAAACCCACACAGCGAGCGTCCTGTGGTACTCCCTGGGCCTCCCTTCGGTGGGCCCTCATTTTTGTGTGTCTGTAGGGATGGCTCTCCTGGAACACGGCAGGGCTCCTGTCAGCCCAGAGACTGGGCATGCATCGTGTCTTTCACCTTCTGGTTTATTAACCAAACTTTCAGCAGAGCGTTGCCTAATATATGTTACATTAGGCAATAAGGTATGTTACTCAGTATTCAAAACAAAGCAAAAGATTCAAGCTTAGATGCTGGAAAATAACCGGTATAAAAATGAGAAGCCTAAAGGATGACTTTTGTTCTTGCTACAAGCTGTACTTTGGAAAGATCAGGCCATGGTAACAGCTGGAGTGCCAAAACGAACAAAGTTATCTCAGATCTTCGGAGACTTATCTGCCCCGAGACCGTATGAAAGGAAAGTTGACTGCTCATTAATTACCAACATCTGGAGCAATGAATTGCAACATTCAGAGAAAATTCTCCGCAGAGGGTATCTCCAACCAAAAATCAGCCATTTTAATAGCGAGTTCCATAAGGAAACAATCGAAAACAAGCTGGGACATGAGAAACACCTGCTCCTCCTCCGAGTATTCAAAGGGCATCGGTTTTAAGAGGTGAACAGCAGCATGATTCACTACACGGTGCAACTGGACAGACCCTATTCCCACCTCCCCCTGCATCTTAATATTCCCTTTCTGTAGGGAAAGCAAGATGCTTTAGAAAGGCTTGAGAGTTTTATTTAAATCACAAACCAGGATGAAAACCACGTGGTTATCATGCCCACAAAGCAATGCTTGTAGAGGCGTTACTTTTCAGCGGGGAAAGCAACCCCCCGGCTACCCGCCAGCACATCCCTGCTCCTGCCGAGCAGTGCTGCCTGTGAAGGCACCGGAGCTAGGTGGCCTCTCACTGCCTTTGCTCCTAGGACTTCTACCAAAATAACAGCAGTAACAATGCACGATCCTGTCCCGAGAGCCTCGGAGAGCTCCCCGTTAAAGAGAGGCAGCATCTGCAGCAATGCCAAAGCTCAATGGCTCCCCTGTCCCGTACAGTCACCTCCCAGGCAGTTTCAATTTTATTCAGAACAAATTGATTTTCCAGCTCTGGGCAATGCACCAGGAAAAAAAAAAAAAAACACACTTTACTGTAGCAGTAACGCATGCACCAGATCAACACAGAAGCGCCCACACAGTGTTGGGTCGGTCAATCATTACTCAGAAGGATGCAAAACATTATTTTGGGACTGGGAATCCTGTGCCAGAATTTGCGTTCGCCTCAGCGTCCTCCTTCTTGGTTTATAAAGCAGCATTTACGCTGTTTTACAATTAATAATGCTTTGCCCGGAGACAAACTGGAGCTGGAAGAAGCCGCCTGCCAGCACGCAGCAGCCCTGCTCAGGAGAGATCGCGCCAACTGCTCACGCCAGCACGCAGCCACCGCTCGAAACCAGGCAGCACGCTGATCCGCGAGCAGATATTTGATCTGGAATTTAACTTGCCTATTTATATTTTTCGACCTTGCTATTTCACTGTGCAAATCTCTAACACGCTCAGTCTTCAAAGAGCTTTCCAGCAAAGACAGCACCCACCCCTCCACACCTGAAGAGCCCCAGAGCGGGCACGCGAGCATCCTCAGTCCCCACAGCCACCCAAGGAGGACTGGCTGCTCTGTGCTGACTTCGCCAGCGTCTCCCTTTCGCCTGCTCCTTACTGCTACATATTCCCTCCTCAATTCTGAAGGGAAACTTCACTGTTGATACCAGTGCTGCAAAATCCCAGTCTCTCTCTCCCCCACTTAAGCCTGCAGTATTTTGCTTAGGTTGCATTTCTGGTTCTTCTGGAGACACAGGCCTTGACCGATTTGTCTGCAGGGAAGTACAGAAAAATTTGGAGGAAATAAAAGTTGAGAACAGTCCAGAACTTCACTTTACCTTGCAAACTGCTGACAGCACCTTCCCCTCCCACCCCTCTCAAAGCTTTTACTTGAAACAGGGCTAAAGACATCAAAGCTTCAAACAAAACCAGAGGTGTTAAAGCAAGATTGCAAGAGCATGTTTCATTCCCCTCCTTGAGGAGAAGTGCTTTAGAAAGCAGGTTTCGTTTGTTTGTACTTGACACTTGGACCAAGGCAGCATTGCTCCTTGCTCCTCTGAAAAAACACCCTCTTTTGGGGAACAGCAGGAAAATGCTGCCTTCAGTCTTCTGCTGACTGCACGACAGCTGATTAACATTGCCAGAGCCTTCCCAGTGCCTGTCCCTGAGGTTAATTAACCACACTTAATCACCTTATGTTTGAGCAGAAACTGGAAAGCTGGGAAATTGAAAATTGAGGTTGAGAGTTGAAAATCTGGAAGGAAAGACGTAGAGATGCCGATTCTGACCTCAGGTGCGGACAAATCACAGGTCGCTGCTCACCCCAGGGAGGCCCAGGCCAGCACTGCGCTCGCATGGCCAAGAGGCAGGGCAGGCTCTGGGGCAGCGCCGTCGGCCGCGGGCTGGTTGCTTACAAGAGGACACGAATGGCTCAGCCCCTACCCCGAGATGCTTCATCAGTCCCTGCCTTCAGGATTTTGCCACCCTGCATTTTGCCACCAGCGCGCAGAGCTCTCGTAGCACGTACCAGTTACGTGAAGGGAGCTGTTCCACCACGGAGAGCGGCCGAGGGGCTCTTGCTGGCGTTTGTGCCGCTGCCGTGCCAGAGACGACCCGCTCCAACGATGGCGAGCACGGCACGAGCACGACACAGCCAGCGGGACCATGTCCTCCCCGGGGAGTGGGGCTGCCGCCGTCATGGCCAGCACAGAGCAGGGAGAGATGGAGCTGGGGCTTGGGCCGGCGGAGACCGCGCTGCTGGCCCAGCATGGGCCAACCCCGCGGGTTGGCACCTGTGCCACGCTCAGCTCTGCCTGTGACCCCCTTGATTTCTCACCTGGCTCCTCTCTCACCTCCCAGGGACCACACAGCTCTTCCTTTCTAACCTGGAAGCAGTTAGCGTGTTTTCAGGGGGGCAAACGCAGGTACACGGAGATCACTTCTCACTCGTGGGGAGAGTCTGAGCTAAGAGCACACGAGCACAAGTTACCTAGAGCAAATAAAACTGGGGGGTGGAAAAAACACACCAGTTACAAGCTCTACTCCAAGAGGAAAATGAGCGAACAGTTTATAAAACGGAAACTCTGAAATCTCCAAATATTCAAAACTGAGTCAAAGTCAAGTAGGGGAAAAACAAACTCATCCTGTAGTTTATACTTCAGGGTGCCTGATTCCTTCCTTCATCTTCCACGAAAAGGTTCTGCGTTTTTTTAGAGCAAGAAGCTAAGGTATTTTAAACAATAGAGAAAAAAGCCCCTACATTGACATTATGCTTTGTATCTCAGCTCACAGAACTGCTACACGCAGACACACAGTGAGAACTTGCAGCAGTCCCTCGGGGCTAACAGGCTCTCAGAGCCCACATCCAGCCTCTACCTCCCCAGTTCCCAGATCGTGCTGGAAGCATTTGGGGTTGATTTTGGCCATGCTGTCTGAAAGAATCTCTGCAACATCCTCCCGGGGAAACATCGTGTCCTCCGCTTGCTTGATCCAGGCCAGCATCAATAACCTAGAACGAGAAAGCCCCTCTCCCAGCATCTATTAAAGCAAGAACTCTGTCAGAAGCTGTTTACGATTAGTACATTTCTAACACTGCTCCTCTGCTCGGTCTCCTTGGTGTCCAGCGTGGGGTGACCTCAGTCTGCAGCCTCAGTGCAATTCCACAGCAAAAAAAAAATAAATAAAACAACAACCACAGCCAAGCACGACAGAAGAAACCCGTTCTATTGCTTTTTTTTCTCTGCTTCCACGGATTTCTCCAATAATGCCAGCGGTGTCGATTAGCGAGCCCCACAGACAACCCAGATTTCACAGCTGGTGCTCCACATCCACGGCACACACGTGAAGCACGCGCTTCCTGAGCCACCCGGCCCGCTGTAACGCTCCAGCCCACGCCTGGGGGAAGCTGGACCTGGCATCCTCAGTTTGGGTTAGTAAATCCACTGCTGCGGTGCATGCGACGACAAAGGGATTTTCCAGTCCCAGCTCCTCTCCCTCCAGTCCCCTGTTTCTGAAGGGCTCCTTACCAGCAGCGTTTCAAGTGCACCTGGAAAACCAGGGCTTTTCTAGCCCTCCACTCTCCCCTGCAGCTGTCTCCATAATCCTTCGGACATACAAAAATGTATTCAGACACTTAAGCTCTGGAAAGCCAAGGCTTCCATCCAGCTGTTGGAAGGATTACTCCATACATGTGCAAGCTCGACAACCACGCAGGGTGACGGGGACCGGCCCTCGGAGCTGACCCACCACAGCGGCGCCACAAGGACTCTTGGCAAGAGTCTGGAAAAGGTCTGGAAGATGGAGAAAGTGCTGGAAACCACATCCGAAGGGCAAGGAACACAGAAGTGCTCGGTGGAAGGAGAGCAGCAGAAGAATTAGAGCCCTACAGAAAATAAGGGCTGGTAGCAGGAAGGGTTGAGAGGGGAAACAAACAGCCCCTTGAGCACAAGCGAGGGATACAGGGCAGGAGGGGACGCGGGTCCCCACCGGGGGATCTTCCTGGCACACCGTGGGGCAGGACAGCCTGCTCTCCAGACGCTGCAAACGCGAAACCGTCCAGCCCGGAGGTGTCACCCCGCGCTCAGGGGTGTGACGTTGCCACAGGTCGCCCAGGCAGTTGCCCAAATAAAAGCAGCCTCAGCCAGAGACGCGTGTGGCTTTTTGGTTTTTCACGGGGGTCTCCCCACCGGACAGCAAACGCGCTCAGCCGACAGGAGCAAAGGTTTGAGGCCACCTCCAATGTCACGGCCATCTTCCTCCGCGCGAGCAACCGGCTCGTCCCTCGGCCACGTCCCGTGAACCAGCAGTTTTGGCCTCCGTCGCCAGCGGTTGAGACGTCAAGAAAAAAAACCAACGGTTGAAAGGAGGCGGCGAAACTTCGGGGCTTCGGGGAGGGCAGCGACAAACTCCGGCCTCACGCCGCCGAGGACGGAGCCCGGGCTCTGCAGCACGGCCGCAGCGAGCCCCGCAGCTCCGCCGGGCCCGGCCTCCCGGGAGACCGCTGCCGTGAGTCCCCCGGGGCCGCGCAGGCCCCGCCGGGCTCGGGAGCTCAAAGCCGCTCCGGAACGGGAACCGAGGGAGGAGGAAACCCGGGCCGAGGGCCCGATTTCGAGCCCCCTCCCCCCTTTCCGCGACAGCCCCTCGCGACCCCGGCACCGGCCCCCGACGGCTCCCGGCGCAGCCCCTTGGTGCGGGACCCCCCGGACCGGGCTCGCCCCGCGGCGCCTCCGCCCCCCCGCTGCGGGGCTCAGCGCCGGGCCCGGAGACAGCCCCGGCGCGGCCGCCTCGGCCCGGGAGCGGCCCGCAACCACCGGCAAGGCCGCCCCGAGGCCTCCCGCAGCGGAGCCCGGCCGCAGCCCCC